>NW_025767314.1:370000-582500 GCF_003918875.1 Haliotis rubra
TTCGGCATGCAGCTATCTACAGAGTACGGAAACCCATACAGGACATAGCACTACACCACTCGCGGTAGGGTTTTCCATCTTGCGTTACAAGCGAAACTAACATGTTACACCTCTTTCCTGGTAATTTCAACTACATATGAACGGGGAACTATTCGTACTGGTGACATGACGCGACCTATACAAAACATTGCTCGGTGATATTGTTTCACAATGAACCCGGAACACTTGTGTATATGCTTCTAGGTTGTGCATTGTGCCTTTACTGAGAAAACAGGTAAATCCCCCCAAATCCGTAATGCAAGCGTTATCTTGACAAAGAGGAAAGTAAGTGAATGGGTTTTTTTCACAACAGGGTCACAACACAATGAATTACAAATGACGTCACATAATCAGGAAGGGGACCTCGCGAGAGAGGGGCTTTGAACACATTTTACAGGAGGGAAAATGCTTAAACGAAAATGCTCTTCTCACATTATCTACTTTTTTAAAAAGAATAGTTCCACTAAATGGTTAGAGAAAACAGCTTTTTTTCTGATCTTCGTCTCAGGAAACCAATATTTTAAGTATCGAAACTGTAGATGGAAAGGTCCGATGCGTGTTAAGTAATACCATTATGACACACCGTGCCTCTGTTTTAATATGAATACAGCACTAAGGCAGAGGACACCAACTCCGAGTCAGCCAGTCCTTGTCTCATCCCCTTAGTGATGAGTGTCTTAACGTCTTTCAGAACGACGCGGCCGTGGATGGAACCAACGACTGACTGTGTATTGTTTTACACCGCAGTTAGCAATATTCGCCGCAATTAGCAATTAGCAGCGATTGTAAGTTTGCATGTAACATGTAATCTTGACAGTTTACACAAGATGGTTCAGTGCCATTTCGCCTACATCTCAATTTGCCAACACTACACCAACACGTTATGGTCTGTTGGCTGCGGTGGGTATGCATGACTGATTTTGTCACCCCTTGCAGTAAACTAGACCAGTCAACTAGGCTAACAGAAAAGTGATGACGAAAACTAAAGAAGAAAACAAGAACAGTTCTAGATATTCAGTTAATTTGTAACGTTATTTGACTTTCGTAGTGTTGTTTAACTGCTAATATCATCATATACACACTACATACTGATATACACAGTCAATTTCAGTAATGTCCACACTGATATGTCCACATGATAACTACTCGGTTGAAGTGACTTCACACTTCAGTCGGACAACTTCAGGAGATGCCTGACGTCATCAAGAAACTGAAGAGGGACACGTACACTGGTCAGCTGCTCCTGTAGTCGGATTAGGCGGGCATCCAGATCTCGGTAGACACGTGCTATCGGACGAACTGCAGCACCGTGGTCAACTTGTGTCTAAACTACAGTAGATAAGCTGCAGTAGAGGACATGTGACGTAACTGACAAATCAATCGTACCGCGACTAGACGACATCCGCGGACCACCGTACTGTCTGCGTTGCCTACAGCGGAGTCGATACTCGTCTGTCTAACATAACACAGGCGTGTGTGGGTTAAATTTAGCATGACTTGGACTACATCGGCCTTGATAACGCGTATGGCTTGTGCAAATAGAAACGAGTTTGTTGTGTTGACGTGAAGATACTCGCTAGCTTTACAGTAAGTACACGTTTACTGATATGCATCTGTGTGTTTGATGTGTACATAGGACGCATTTGACATCGTGACATACATTTCACTTTCGCACTGGCAACATATGTCAGTTATATTGCAATACTTACCTTTACAGTCAGTGACGTTTAGTACATACGATCATAATTTGATCTGCAGGTTTACATACTGCGATAACAGAGACTGGAGAATGATATGCACGACTCGGATGGAAGCATGGCTGTTTTGTGTCATGATGACTTTAGGTGAGTATAACAACTGTTCGTCTTTCAGCGACACGCCGTAACCTTGAATTATGATAATGTGAGAGGGATCAGGTTTGTATGTTGTTTACCCCCACTCTCAGCCATCTGGCGGCGGCCTGGAAACTTTCGAATATGGACCAGACAATCCAGTGATCAATATTCTGAACGCATGTGAGTATGATGATACGTTGTCAACTGAAGCTGCTAGCCTGGACACTGATCCGTGTGGCTGCTCCTTACAAACACGGGATAATTTATTGGGGAATCTCTACGGGCTAGAGGACACAGGTGGTCCCTGTGATTGAGTCGATAGTCTAACCAGGATCCGATGATCATGGGTTCGAATCTTTGTCCCGATTATTCACCTTGGTTTATCAAACTAGTATTTGGATCAACAAAGGTTGTTGACGACACACTGGGCTCTCCTCAAGTTGAAACGATGAAGTGAGTGAGTGGGTATGTTTTTTACGCCGCTTTTAGCAATACTCCAGCAATATCACGGCGTGGGTCACCAGCAATGGGCTTCACACAGTGTACCCATGTTGGGTATCGAACCCGTGGCTACCCCGAAACAGTACAGCGTTAAACTGACGTCAAGTGCAAAATGCAAGTCTGTAGCTACATGTTCCATGGCTAGAATTAGCATTCATCAACACATGTCTTGTCGTAAGAGGCGATCATTGGGTGGTGAGACTAGCATACTTGGTTCATGCATGTTATCATTTCCAGTTTGATAAGAGCGATGCTCATTATGTCAATCCCTCCATTGATTGGTCCAGACTTGATGAATTGCCGACCGCTTTCATATAAACAGAATATTGGCGTTAACCAAAACACGAACAAAGGAACGAGTTTTCATTTGTGTGATCCATTTTCTTTGTTTGTTGTTCCAACAATATCCCCACCCCCCAACCCGCCCCACCCCACCCGTCAGCAATATTCCAGCTATATGGCGATCGTCTGTAAATGATCGAGTCTGGACAAGACAATCCAATGATTGACATCACGAGCAACGATCTACGCAATTGGTATACGATGACATGTGTCAACCAAGCCAGCGAACCTGACCACCCGATCACGTTAGTCGCCTCTTACGACAAGCATGTTGCTAAAGATTCTAACCCGGATCTTCACGGGTTATTGTTCAAACCGAATACTGTCAAACCAAATATGTATCCTTGCTTAAATATCCACGTGTTACGTTTCAGTTTTACAAGCCATCTCCACAGCCACCATTGTTGTGAATGTCACGTGTAATGGCAGCAGTGTGGAGAAACAGTTCTTCCAGGTGTACAGCAGGAGTATTCTGTACAATGGATCTCAGATAGTTTACATGGGTAACGATGGGGTCCTCGCACCCGTCCCGAACTCAACAGTTAGTGTTGAGGATTTTTACAAGACTGATGGAAACATCATCACTGCTACCATCAGAGAGAATTGTAGTGACGTCACCAAGATTCAGTGTGAAGTGTTTGGGATGAGACGAAACCATCGAGATACTGGCTTCTTAAATCGCCATTATTCACCAGGGATTGAATTTAACAGTAAGTTGCTTTAGAAATACTGTATTACTTGCGTTATGTACACATACATGTTTCAGTACTTATACTTCCTCTTTTCGATAACACCCGGTGTCATTATTATTTTTCAGAGCGCCACATATATGTTTATTTCAAAGCTATTTATTGCGATCTACACCACATGGAATCTATCCTAGATAATGATAGTCAAAACTGGGTATCCTTGTGGAAATGGCATTCTGTGTGATACAAATACACAGTAGAATAGACTAACTGTTTTATACACATTGCATGCACATTATTTGAATAACTCCGGTAGGCAGGCTATATACTTACGCTAATCACCGGTAATTATCATGTGTTGTGGTAAGTACAAAGTCATTCTTAAGATACGAGTATTGTTGGAATCGTGTAATGGATGCAGCTTTCCGAAAAGATTTCTTATATTTATTTAAAGTTTGTGACATTTATTCTCACAGAATCGTCAAAGTTAATTTGAAACAGATTTATTCATACAATTTATTCAAATAATAAGTACATAGTCATACGCTATACGTTCTATCTTGCTGTCAAATGAAGATATTTATCTTATAGAGGTATCTTTATTTACCTTTGTGCAGAATGAATTTAAAACACTCCCTTCGATTATCCCCGTGAAGATCCGAGTTAGAATATTGATCTTCAGTCACCCATGCTTATCGTAAGAGGCGACTAACGTCATCGGGTGGTCAGGTTCGCAGGCTTGGTTGACTCGTGTCATCTCATCCCAATTTCGTAGATCGATGCTCATGATGTTGATCACTGGATTGTCTGGTCCAGACTCGGTTATTTACAGACGGTCGCCATATAGCTGGAATATTGCTGAGTGCGGCGTAAAACTAAACTCACTCACTCATTCACACTCCAAGAGCCGGAAAGAGGTCTGTCACCGCTGTCGATATGAAAGACTGTTCATTGAGCTGCAAGAGGCAACTGTTTACAAATGTAGTCACGCGGTCACGCGACATGCACGTGCAAGCCCGAATAATAAGCCTGAGGGATGACATTTTGATATAACGCGCATCAGACGTCTATTACCCTCGTTATACCGTAAGTGACTATTCACCTTTGTTTTGCGATAATTGAAAGGTATCCTTTCAGTTTGTTAGTCAGAACAAATCCACGTATGTGAACCCTCTGAAGCAGGTCGTGGAGTCATCCCACAGATGACATCCTTACCTTGTCAGCTTGTCTCCTACTTCGGATCAGAAGTCAGGATTTTATGGCCGCTACACCTGGAAGGTGGGATTTTTAAGCCACCTCTGGTTTACGTTTCCAGCTATATTCTAGGATGCGTGCTACATCCTTCGCTGGGAGTTATCATGTGACGCGTAACCGCTCTGGATTTTACTAAAGTAATGAGCCATCAAATAATAATTACTAATAATTCATTTATATAGCGCCTAGTATTCATCAAGTTGCTCACTGGACGCTGTAATCAGAATCTGATTATTATTACCCCGGATAAGCTCCCTAGCTAGAAGGTTATAGTAACATGACTTTATCCAACCGGGTACCCATTTTCTGCTGGGTGAACAGAGGCAATTTTTAACAAACTCACTTGCCTAAGGTGAGACCACATGTATCACATGTGCTTGGTTGTGGAGCAGGACTGAAGTCCTAGAAACTCTCAGGAGTCAAGCTGCCAAACACGGTCACCCATCCAAGGACTGTCCGAGCTCGACCTTGCTTAACTTAACCTGATTTGTGACCTGAACTCTACGCACCGGACCACACAGCGCCACAAAGACGGGATCACTTTAAGCTTTCCTCACCCACCTTCCTGATCCGCACCATAACTTGTTTGGTGAGTGAGTGAGTTTGGTTTTACGCGGCTTTTAGCAATATTACAGCAATATCAGGGCGTGGGACACCAAAATGGGCTTCACACATTGTACCAGTGTAGGAAATCGAACCCGGGTCTTCAGCGTGACGAGCGAACGCTTTAACCACTAAACTAGCCCACCGCCCATTACTGTTGGCGGGCTATTCCGATCAGTGTTACCGGGATATTCCGATTACTCTTGCCGGGCTATTCCGATCAGTGTTACCGGGATATTCCGATTACTCTTGCCGGGCTATTCCGATCACTGTTACTGGGATATTCCATTTACTGTTGCCGGGATATTCCGATCACTCTTGCAGGGCTATTCCTAGACTAATGCTTAGTCTCTGAATATATATGGGGCGGTGGGGTAGCCTAGTGGTTAAAGCGTTGGCTCGTCACGCCGAAGACCCGGGTTCGAATCCCCACATGGGTACAATGTGTGAAGCCCATTTCTGGTGTCCCCCGCCGTGATGTTGCTGGAATATTGCTAAAAGCGGCGTAAAACCAAACTCAGTCAGTCAGTCTGAATGTATATAATTTTGATAGTAACAAACAAGCCCATTTCTATTGAAAAGGAGCCCTATGGAGACCAGAGAACCTGAGGAAATCTAGACTTGCTTTATTTAGGGCTTTAGCATTGCAGAGAGGGCCTGGCAGTAGGGAAAATAACGTGGTTCAGGGACTGTGAGACAGACTAGGCTATTCCGATCAGTGTTACCGGGCTATTCCTATCACTGTTACGGCGCTATTCCCATTACTGGTGCAGGGATACTCAGATCACTGTTGCCGGGCTATTCCGATCAGTGTTACCGGGATATTCCGATCACTCTTGCAGGGCTATTCAGATCACTGTTACCACGCTATTCCAATTACAGTTGCCGGGATATTCCGATCACTGTTGCCGGGCTATTCCGATCACTGTTACCGGGGTATTCCATTTACTGTTGCTGGGATATTCTGATCGCTGATGCCGAACTGTTCCAATCACTGTTACCGGGATATTCTGGTCACTTTTGCAGGGATATTCCGATCACTTTTGCAGGGATATTCCAATCACTATTGCCGGGATATTCCGATCACTGTTGCAGGGCTATTCCGATAACTGTTGCCGGGCTATTCTGAATCTGTTGCTGGGCTATTCCGATCACTTTTGCTGGGCTATTCCAATCACTGTTGCCGGGCTATTCCAATTACTATTACCGGGATATTCCGGTCACTGTTGCTGGGCTATTCCGGTCACTGTTGCTGGGCTATTCCGGTCACTGTTGCTGGGCTATTCCAATCACTGTTGCTGGGCTATTCCGGTCACTGTTGCTGGGCTATTCCGATCACTGTTGTTGGGCTCTTCCGATCACTGTTGCTGGGCTATTCCAATCACTGTTGCTGGGCTATTCCAATTACTATTACCGGGCTATTCCGATCACTGTTGCTGGGCTATTCCGGTCACTGTTGCTGGGCTATTCCGGTCACTGTTGCTGGGCTATTCCAATCACTGTTGCTGGGCTATTCCGATCACTGTTGCTGGGCTATTCCAATCACTGTTGCTGGGCTATTCCGATCACTGTTATTGGGCTATTCCGGTCACTGTTGCTGGGCTATTCCGGTCACTGTTTGGGCCAATCACTGCTGGGCTATTCCATTCACTGTTGCTGGGCTATTCCAATCACTGTTGTTGGGCTATTCCGATCACTGTTGTTGGGATGTTCCAAGCACTGTTGCTAGGCTATTCCGATCACTGGTGCTGGGCTATTCCAGGCAGTGATGTCAGGCTATTCCGATCAAAGGTGTTCTTTAAAAAATGTTATCGTTTGTTTTCAGCATATTCAGGAAGTTATGTTCTCTTTCCTCCTTCTTGCCACTGACATTTGCATAATATAGTGTTTGCAACATGTAAGTGCGTTGTCATGTCATGATATAAAATCCTTTACATAGGACATTTAAACTCTCTCTTGCTGATAACTTTGGTTCCAGTTGAAAACAAGACGTCTGTCAGAAAGGATCCGACATATGATGTGCACCAAGTCTTCAGCTCAATCACGGTTTACTGTGAAGCCACCGTAGGCAGCGAGGGACATGTCTGGCACTGGGAGATAAAGAATTCTTCTCAAGAACTGCACTGGTTTAGCATCAATGATGGCGTCACTGAATCACAACTACGTCTTACTTCTTGTGCCTATCATACAACAAGTCAGCTTACATACATTCCCATCGTCGAAGGTCAGATTCACCTCCGTTGTTTACTGGGAAATATTGAAGTTGGTGCTGTGGAAGCTGAAGTATTAGATTTAAAAGGTAAGACTCTTTGTAAAACTCTGAACTTTAGTAGGTTTGGTTTCTTTATATCATAGTATGTATGTATGTATGTATGTATGCATGCATGCATGCATGCATGTATGCATGTATGCATGCATGCATGTCTGTATGTGTGCATGTATGTATGTATGTATGTATGTGTATGTATGTATGTGTATGTATGTATGTGCATGCATGCATGCATGTATGTATGTATGTATGTATGTATGTATGTATGTGTATGTATGTATGTATGTATGTATGTATGTATGTATGTATGTATGTATGTATGTATGTATGTATGTATGTATGTATGTATGTATGTATGTATGTATGTATGCATGCATGCATGCATGCATGTATGTATGTATGTATGTATGTATGTATGTATGTATGTATGTATGTATGTATGTATGTATGTATGTATGTATGTATGTATGTATGTATGTATGTATGTATGTATGTATGTATGTATGTATGTATGTATGTATGTATGTATGATATGTATGTATGTATGTATGTATGTATGTATGTATGTATGTATGTATGTATGTATGTATGTATGTATGTATATATCGTAGTTTGTGACTTTCGTGATGTAATATGTTTATATCCTACGCGGGGGTATATTTCAACCTGGCCTGATCACATTGTCTCTTTATCTTGACCGAAAACACAATAATAAAAGGAATCATTACTGACAGCCTGTTCAAAATCGCTGCAATTTTTCGCATTAATGGTGACGTAAATGTTGGCTTTATGTATCCCATGCCATTTCCACCACATACCATTATGTTTGTTATGTTGCAGGAATCTTCAGCTTCCATCTGTTTCTCAGCAGCATTCTGTTTGTATACATCCCTTTCATCATCACCCCACTCGTCTGGACGTGCTTCCCAAATGGATTAAAAAAGATTCGAAAACCTGGTATGTCTTCATTCAAAAGATTTGTTTTATTGTGATGAGTTAAGGCAAACTAAAATTCGTGTTACATCGTTACGTCGTTTTAAGATAGCAGGTAGGTAGGTATGTGAAGTCACGCCCTATCCGGACCAACGAATGCGAGACGAATCACATCCAAAATAGATATCAAAATTGTACTACTCCCTTTAGTCTAGAAAAGGCACAGGAAACTTGCAGAAGAAACATGTTAAACATTTTTTATATTTTTTTTTTATTCAAATAATATATCTTTTGCAGAGAAAAACTCCTGCCCAGCATATCGAAACATGTTTTCATGTGTTATGCTAAATATATATATTTGTCCTCAGTTAAAAGCATAATTAGAAAACGGTATCAAAGACTGCCTGATTTTCTTCGGCGACGTTCTGTGACAACATCTGTGGAAATCGTCAACATTCTACCTTTACACTCGCAACATCATGTTGAAGGTCAAGAGGTTGATTTGTCACAATAGTGGATGGAGTGTTTGAAGTGCTTGTGATTGCTGTGGGAACGATATGGGTGATATCTGAAGCGTTAACATGCATAAGGAAGCGCCAATTAGTGGTCAAGACTCGATTATGTACATACCGCCGACATAAGTTGAAATATGGTTGCATGCGGAGATAAACAACAAACAAACAAACATCAGCAAGGGGCATATACCGTGGAAACGGGTGGCTCATTCGGCAGGCAACGGCAACTCGTTAGTTCTCACAGTTTGTCAAAGAGGTTGCCTTTCGTGCAAAACACTATGCAAGCAGAACGTATTGGAGTGAGTAAGTTTAGTTTTACGCCACACTAAGCAATATTCCCGCTTTTGGTGGCGGTCTGTAAATCATCGAGTCTGGACCAGACCAGAGTCTGCGCAATGGGGATGCGTGCGTCATGGGTAAACCAAGTCAGTGTAATTCTTCAAAGTAGCAGTTTTAGAATGATGAGATAGATATGACATTAGTGACATTTGATAGACAGATAATGACGGTTTTTTTCGTTTTTCTTTTCCAGAGGATAACAAAATGCGGATATTACGAAGCTGTGCTTCATTTATTTGGAGCATTTCATTCATCTTATACTGGGCCGTTCTATGTGGTAATAGTGGGAGCCATCCACTGACAAATGGTAAACGTAGTGTCGTTATAATGTTGGTATTGCTGACGTATTTTGTGTACATTCTTGCAGTGATTGATTTCATGAATATGAGATAGAAACCCGAAAAGATCCGGGTTAGAATTAGTCTTCAGTAACCCATGCGACTCACGGGATCGATGCTCATGCTGTTGATCACTGGATTGTCTGGTCCAGACTCGATTATTTACAGTCGCCGTTATATAGCTGGAATATTGCTGAATAGCAGATAGGTGTAATATGATGCATCAATAAAATAGAAACCGTTACTTTGTAATAGAGATCTTTAAATGACATGCCAGATATGCAATGTGAACCTCCACAATGGGTTTGCTTCAGGGTATGTGTTCTTTGCGGCAATGGAAGGATCCGTCCTGTTTATATATGCAGTGCTTCGCAGTGTGGTGGTCTACATCAGAAAACCTGGTGGGTAGTTTTGTTGATTTCATGTACAACACTTGTCGTTAGTCCTCTTGGAGACACCCTTTTTAAGTTCCACATCAGTATACAATACTACATATCCGTATCGAGCAAATGTCTCTTTAGACCTTTAAGTTCCACGTTTATATATAATACCATATATCGAGATATCGAGTCAATGTCGATATGCGTGATGGAATAGTTTGGCCACTCGGGAACAAAGTCATCCTGTCTGTTGACGTTCATATAGGACTATGTTTTGCGGACTTTATAATTACATATACAAGAAAAACGCTACAAACGTTGACTTCACAACAATTTGTCAATGAAACATACGCCTACTCTGACCATTTTCAGAAAAACGCCATCTTTACAACGCTCGTGTCGCTTTGTCGTATGGAGCAGTGCTCTATCCGTTCATGTGTTGGCCCATCTTGAAGGTGCTGAGCGAGACAGTGATTTCCAGTACTGGTGAGTAGACCTCTGGGTATATTGTGTTGAATGTTACTATGGAGAATGCTGTATGGAGCAGTGCTCTGTCCATGCATGTGTTGGCCCATCTTGAAGGTGCTGAGCGAGACAAGCGATGTCCAGTACTGGCGAGTAGACCTCTGGGAATAACTGTGTTGAATGTTGCTACGAGGGACCATATCACGTTGAAGGGGAGGACGGCAGAGATTTATTGTTGCATTTATTTAAACAATTACACGTATTCACCAAAATACTGGAAAAAAGTCATGTTGGCTCAAACGAAATCGTTTGCTGGACATGCTGGGTAAGAAAGATTTATGCATATTTTGAAGGTGAAGTGAGGCAAAATGGGGTTTACGTCGCACTTAAAAATATTTCGTTCATATGACGACGTGCATGCGTGGGTATGTGTGGCTGCTTGTACTAGCCCAGACTTAAGCATGAATACCCCACTCCGACACATTATACTGACTCCGAGCCGACCAGTCCTTGTTGTACCCATTAATGCCGAGCGCCAGACAGGGAACAACAAAGTACCATATTTTAACGTCTTTTGGTATAACGTGGCCGGGGATCGAACCCACGATCTTCCGCGCTCCATATTTTAAAGGAGAATATCAAGGGTTCTATCCAGGTCAGCTAATACGGAAAGATTGAATCTTAGCGATGAATACGTGAGTCGCTAATAAATCATTTTACAAAATGAACGAGTCCTAACATTGAATTACCGAGTCCTAACAGTGGACGAGTGAGTTCTAACAAGAACAGATGAGTCCTAACCGTGTGATAGCAATGAGCGGGTGAGTCGTTACAGTGAATGGGCAACAACGAATTCAAACAGTGAAAGAATTAGCTTGGGTTTAACACGCGTTGAACAGTACATTTATATCGGTAAACATGGAGTGGAAGGAAAGTACACAGTAATTAGGCGTTTACATGTATGTATAAACACAGGTGGCAAATAGTTATCAGGGACAAGGACTAAACGAAAATCATCTTGGTAGATTCGACGTAAAATATCTGCACGATTTTTAATCCAGGTGGACTTGTAATACCAACATGTTTTCCATATTGCAGAGATTGTTTTCTGGCTGATTGCCGCGCCTTCACTTGTGTTGTCTATCTACGTGTCGCACGACAGAGAGGGAAAGTACTGGGAGAAGGAAGACTAAACTCTGCAGACGTGCAGTATTCTCTGTTTATATATGTGCGTTGTTTCAAGATGACCGCCATATAGCTGGAATATTGCTAAGTGCGGCGTAAAACTCAACTCACTCACTGTTTAAAGATGAGGTGAGGTGAAATTGGGTTTAACGTCGTACTTGAGAATATTTCGCTCATATGACGACGTGCATGCGTGTGTATGTGTATGTGCGGCTGCTTGTACTAGCCCAGACTGAAGCTGGTTTTATAGTGCTAGCCCACTGAGATACCATGCCGCAGTGAAGCATGAATACCCCACTCAGACACATTATACTGACTCCGAGCCGACCAGTCCTTGTTGTACCCATTAATGCCGAGCGCCAGGCAGGGACCAACAAGTACCATATTTTAACGTCTTTTGGTATGACGCGGTCGGGGATCGAACCCACGACCTTCCGCTCTCCGGGCGGACGCTCTAACCACTACACCACGGAGGCGGTCGTTTAAAGATGATGCTGTATATGACAGGGTATTGAAACAAAGCCAGTCGGACAATGACCCATGCGATTCGGATACAATCATCAACCAAGTCAACAAACCGTCTGATCCTGATGATCACTTCTTACAACATGCACGGTTGCTGAAGAACAATTTGAACCCGGATTTCACTATAGAAGTAACCGTCTGAGCCTCCATCACTTCCTTCCACTCACATCAACTCATGTACACTGTGATATAAGTGGAATATTTAAGTTGAACATATTCTGCCAAACCCGGATCTACCCGGAGGACATACAATATTGTGCTACAATACAATTTTTCTTTATATTTGTTCGGGGGTTTAATGAAACGTTGGAAAGGTTAGGTAATGTTGCATTAGTTAAAAGTTTGCGTATAGTTTTTTGTCATGTTAGTTATGACACTCGTGCTCGTCTGATAATTTGGACATGCATGCATACACACATGCATACATACATACATACATGCATACATGCACACATGCATACATACATACCTACATACATACATACATGCACACATGCACACATGCATACATACATACATACATACATACATACATACATACATACATACATACATACATACATACATACATACATACATACATACATACATACATACATACATACATACATACATACTGCCGCCCTAACCCACACCTCCCCATGTGTTATGGTGCTGTTGTATATTAACAAGCCTTGACATGAATACAACTGCATTAATTTTATTTTTAATTATATAATACGTTATAAAGTTAGATACTCTGTATTAAATTTTCTGATAACATTTGGTGTTAAATACTTCCTATCAAAAGTTTAGACTCACTTAAAACACTCACTAAATGTTATGTATGTATATGTAAGTATATATATGGTTACATCGAAGATCGAAGATTTCTCCACTAACTTGGAGGAACCAACTGCAAACCATATGCAGATGAATTGCATGAGCATCATGCATCGAATTGCTGTAAAGCATGTGAAAATATTGTGCATGTGAACAGCTACGTTTTGGCGTAAAGTTTTGTTAAGAATTCGCCAATTTTCACTGATTTTTATCATTTATTGAACTCATGACAATAATCTTTTCAACGTTACAAGTTGGTTTACAATCCATCAGTTCATGTGTAAACAGTACCTATAAACAGTATGGAATATTTTGCAAAATTTAGTTTAGAATAGTTGCCTGAAGTAAGTGGCTATATTTACACTAGTAAGTCTAAACTTTTGATGGGAAGTATATTTCGTGTATAGAATTTCTCTTTTAAATCGGATTGGCACTTGTGGACCCACTGCCAGACCACTGCTCTTAGATCCAACAACAATCTCAGGGGGATTTACTAGTAACTTAGAATGAATGATCTCCTGAAAACCCAGTTTACTACAGGAAACAAAACACATGTCATTTTGTAGGGCACCTGGAGTAAGGGGGGAATTACTAAAGTACAATTTGAATGTTTTGAGTGCCCGATCTTCATTTTCTATACAAATATGTTTATCCCCTGTAATTCATTTATTGCTGCTATCTTTCCTAACCCTCAATCATATCATTTGTCATGAAAAGGTGTCTATTTAAGAGGATAAATTTAAACCAGGCTGCATGAATCACAGAAATTGGTCACTTTTAAATGCAAGCTTTACCACCACCCAATCCCGTTTGGTTACTTTGCTACTTTGCAGTCGTCTGTTTCAGTAGTTCAAGAAGTGGTGACAGAATGACTTGAGACAGGGCATATTATACCCATTGTCATAAATATTACCACCCAAGGGTTTTCTGTCTCAGTGCAGAGATGGTCACGGGTATATAAAGGATGGAGTGACGTTCAGACTTGCGCATTGTGTTGGAGGCCGACAGCTGATATTGCCGACACTGTCGGGGACAATGGGTTATGTACGTTACACTAATATCGATACTGAAGTTGCCAAAGTATTATGTGTACATCTGAGAAGCCAACATTCTGTCTCACTGTCATATGTAAGGGCTTTCCGTTACGCGCAGAGCAAACGTAAGTGTTCGCACTTTGGAATTTCCTTATTAACATAACAACCTCTGTGTGAGTGAGTGAATGAGTGTGTGGGTGGTGAATGAGTTTAGTCCTACGGCGCGTTTAGTAATATTCCAGCCGGGGACACCAGAAATGAGCTTCACACATTGTACCCATGTGGGAATCGAACCCGGGTCTTCGGCGTGACGGGTGAACGCTGTAACCACTAGGCTACCCCACCGCATGATAACAACCTCTGTGGTCTGCAAGTAACATGAGTAAGTCACGGTGGGGGGCTACAGTAAGAATGTCGACTGCCACATGGGTCTCAGTGGTCGAGCTGCAATTCATACACACAAATAATCACACGCAGTTGTGATCTATGAAGGACCATTTTTAAAGTATGTTTTGGATTGAGAGGAACACTCGAATCCTTAGATTCGATAAATGTAGATTGTGGTTCGCTAATGCAATGTGTTTTCCCATATATGCCAACTGTTCAGTGAGTAAATGACATTAGTTTTACGCCGCATTCAGCAATGTTCCAGTTATATGGCGGCGGTCCGTAAATAATCGAGTCTGTACCAAACAATCCAGTGATCTACATGATGAGCACAGATCTACGCAATTTGGATACAATGACATGTCTCAACCAAGTCAGCGAGCTTGACCACGAGGTCGAGTTAGTCGCTTCTTACGACAAGCATGAGTAACTGAAGATCAGTTCTAACCCGGATCTTCACGGCTTCCTTCTGTTGAAGAAATGACACGACTTTTTCCCTTCACACTGGAACATCAAGTACATCGGTTAAAGCATGTCTGAGTTAATGCTGACAGCGGACAGTAAAAGAAAATCATGGGAGATGTATTTTAATGATTAATTAAGTAAACGAGTATATCAACAACATCATTAAAAACTAAGCGTGTACAAATAACAAAACCATTATCCGAAATACGTCCATACGGGGCTAAATGCATGTAACTACAACGAATATATCAATACCAGTGATGCTCCGGGTCTATATGCTCGTCGTAAGAGACGACTAACTGGATCGGGTGGTCAGGCTTGCTGACTTGTTTGACACGCATCATCGTAACCCAGTTGCGTAGATCGATGCTCATGCTGTTGATCACTGGTTGTCATATTCAGTTTCCATTATTTACATATAGCTTGAATATAGCAGAGTACGGCGTTAAACAACAAACAAACAAACAAACAAATGAAATAATTCATCAGATGTAAATTCAAAGAGGAAATTAATTGAAAGGATCTGCCATAGCGTGACTTTGAGTAGTATATCAGACATATCCCCAGTATACTGACATATACAATTTAAAGAATCCCTTACATTTCAACGTTATGTTTTACATCTTTTTTTCCATTTGACGCACGTTTCTCTAGAATCTATTTTAGACTAGTCGAAAGACAATTCTTCTTATACCTCTTTTTTGAGTTATAGAACTTTTTCATTTAACAGCATGAACTTCTGCTATTACTGATAATTCACTCGCTTGCTCATGTTACTGTGGGGACATCTCAGCCATATGAGCATCGTTACGCTCGACTCCAGTATTTGTGTTAAACAGTCTCTAGGTTGCAGATAAATGAATATATAAACGCAGGTTGTAAATAGTTATCAATAATCCAAATGACTATGAGTGCAAAGCGAAAATCATCTTGGTAGATGGGGCCTAAATTATCTATACGAAGTGGAAATCCAGGTGAGCTCGTAACGCCAACATGTTCATTGAACGCCATGAATCTCTGTCAGTACTGATGTGCTGTCACCAGTTAGCTCACGACAAACCTGCAGTTGTACTGGCTTAACTGGGTGACTTCTCAGCCGTATGTACATTGTCAAGCTCAACGCCATTATTTTTGTCTGTGTATTTTGAGGTTATGTCCGCAGATCCTGATTTCAGAGCTCCGAGAAAATCATACTTCGGATGAAGAATTTCCCTTTCGAACAAGAACTTCATCACGTAAGAAACTATTATCAAACCAAGTAACGATACAACAAAGGCGAATGTCCTGAATGGGAACAGTTGTTCTGGCACGTCATGGTCATAAAATGGGTAGAAAATAAATGGAGGGAGATCCAAAAAGCTTTCACCAGCACCGATCCTCAAAACAGTGCCAAGAGTAAATCCCACAATTCCGCCATATCCGTTCGTTGCTGGGAGGAAGAGTGCGCATGTCAGCTGAGGTAACACGATGACGAACACAATGTCCGCGGCCAAGACAAACAGTCCCCACACTGTCCTAACAAATATGGACAGTACGGTGGCTATTATTCCGATCATCAAGATTGATGTTCTTTGTATCCACATCAACTCTTGTTCTGATGCCTGAAATGAATAGGAACATGGAGGGATTAAAGATTTGTGAGTGAGTTTAGTTTTACTACGCACTCAGCAATATTCCAGCTATATGGCGGCGGTCTGTAAATAATCGAGTCTGGACCAGACAATTCAGTGATCAACAGCATGGGCATCGATCTACGCAAATGGGATACGATGACATGCGTCAACCAAGTCAGCGAGCCTGACCACCCGATATCGTTAGTCAATAGTCGCCTTTTTCGACAAGCATGGGTTAGTGAATATCAATTCTAAATCGGATCTTCGCTGGTTTAAAGATTTGTGAATACTTTTGTATATTACTGATGGATTCATTACACTTGATCTGATCAGGATGTGATTATACGTTAAGTATATCGATTTACAGGTTACGATAAAACAGCTGTTCAAATAACCACGTCCTTGTAAAATGTTAATATATTTTGCATAGTTAAGTGCATCTATTGTTCTTTGCAGAAATGCCAACCACACACTAGGTACGGACGCCACAAGTTTGAATATTTATACATATTCTAACGATGTATTATTCCATACTTATGCTCAATAAACTATATATAGTTACACTCCAAAGCTTTGAAAAAATGCCAAGGAATCCATATTGGAATCATTCTTGGTAGTCATTCAACCCCTGATTATTTAGAATATGCGTCACCTACTCAACACAGAGGCAGTTACAACTGAGAGTGAATTCCATAGGTTTTCACAACTAAGATACTTCGTCTTTTCTTCCTGTAACTTCTTTGAGAGGCATTTAGAAGTTAGAGCAGTAAGGAAGGATAACTATGGATGAACAACTTCTTTACAGTGATAGCGACGTTTCGGTGTTGAATCTACCACCGTTATCAAACAAGTGATGAGCAGAATAAGGATAGAGAGACATATATATATACAAGCGTGGGGAGATGTTGCACAATGGGGACTAGGACTGCAATAGCATAGGGAAGTCAGTTAACAATTAACCTGTGTCCTGATCGCCGTTCTGTAGACGTTGTGGGTGAACATGGAGCTGGACCCCAGGATGGAGCTGTCCATGGAAGACATGACTGCTGCTGAGATTGCCCCAAGACCTGATCAAAACACGTTAATACATAAAACACCACATAGAAAATACCAGAACCAGCAAATACAGACTGTATCAAGCAGTTTATAGGCTAGTCACAAATATTTACAGCATAGCAGTTGGGATTGCACCAAGACCTTAACGAAACATAATGAACACATAACATATCCCATTAAAATCAAATTAAATAAACAACTGAAACAACTAATTAACGTTCGCATCAAAACGACGGACCAATATTGCTGTTCTTGTGCACAGATCATAACACACAATTACATCGTTACCCATTTTAGAAGTGAATGACGTAAGCTCAACAATACATATTCATGACGATGCAATAACCTTTTAGTTTTAGACTTTCGGAAACGAAACCATAAAGTTATGGGATTTTCATTGAAATCATGATTTTTTTGTTACACATACACACACTCACTCACGCACGCACGCACGCACGCACGCGCGCACACACACACACACACACACGCACCATATCCGAATTAATTTGTCTGCGGATGTTGAAGTCCCCTCCATATACAAAGAATAAATATTTCTGCCATATTTTTTCTAAACATATATCCTTCCAGAACGGCCATTTAGTTGGTATTCTACACGCTGTTTGAATGTTTGTACCTATGATGGAAACAGCATCTGGCGTGAACTCTTTGAGAACAAGGGGCAGGATCATGCTGCTCATGTTGGCACTCACAGGATCAAGGCCACCGGTCAGACTTGAGTTGGACCAATCTGAAATATATGCAAGAAGGTCGGCAGGGATAAATCTCATATGTAACATATTTTAACAACTTTTGAAAATATTAAAATTCAAAAACGGGTACTGTCCGCATGTTTTAGGAATTTTCGAGTAAGGTTTATTGATTCGTTTGTTTGTTTGTTGTTTGTTTGTTGTTAACTGTACATTCAGCAGTTTTCCAGCTATGTGACGGCGGCCTGTAAATGATCGGGTCTACAGCTGAAAATTCGGTGATTGACATCATGAGCATCGTTCTACGCAACTGGGACGTCATGACAAGTGTCAACCAAGTCAGCGAGTCTGACCACCCAATCCCTTAGTCGCGTTTCACGACAGGCGTGTGTTGCTGAAGGCTATTTCCCCCCCCGATTCTTCACGGGTATAGTTTTCATACCGGCAGCTGTGCTGAGAGCACCGATAAGGAATGGGGGAACAGCTAGGATCAGAGCTCCCATCCCGGCCAGAACAGAGAGCACCTGGGCCTGTTTTACACTCCGGACTGACAACACACGCTGGAAGTACGATTGCCAGGGAATAGTGCCGAATATCTGCAACACAGGAGATGCAATGGTCTTTTATTGCAAATATGTAGAAATACATCAGTATGATCATATTACAGTCACTCATAATAATACCAAGGAATACAATGACGCATCACCAGCATATGTTTTCTTCACACAAATTTAGACCAAAATATGCCCAATTGAGTTTTTACACAGTTGTATACTTTTAAGTTATTTTGGTAAAAGGCTGCTTAAAATAGTTAATATACCATCATCAAGATTCCTCAGAAATTGTTTTCACTTGGCATCGTGAATACAAATTTGTTGTACAAATGTGGATATTGATACATTTGGATGCAGGAAAATGTAGACAAGAGTAATATTTTAAACGGACCCGGAAAGACATGTACATCCATGCTTACTGCCATCTAATTTGTTCATCCTGAGGTTGCCATTGACACGGACAGAAATGACATGGAGTCTGTAAATATTGCTTAGTTGAAGGATCCTATCACGTCCTTACTTACATGACCACCGTATAATGGACTCCGAGAAAATGCTTTAAGGGATATTTCTGTCACAAACTAAATGGTAGAAATGTCGACAATAAATTACAGATGATTTTAACAAGACTGTTAAACTTTATCTACGTGCATATTCCATGCCATGAATTTAAGAAATGTAATAAGTCGTAACGCACCCTAGATCATTTACTACAGGCCTATTGCCTCATCAGCATTATCAGTTGAGACTAACTTATCATGATACTTGCTCTTATGAAAGATGCATAAATAATATCGGACGTGTAATGATTTGCAGATCTCGAATCAGACTCATTCAGAAACCGCGAAGGAAAGCAAAGATATTGGAACACTGCCTGCAAAAATTTTGCAAAATGGTCGAGTATGAGGAACAGACAATAATATGTATTGTTCGTAAAGATTTTGGGGAAATAAAAACCACTGACTGTTATGACATGTTCACACATTCCGGGTCGAGTAAACATAACGGAATAATATAACGTCTCACCTTTTGATGGAGTCAGTTATGATTATATACACACCTATAAGTTTATGTATATAGATGAATATGTAGATAATATATTAAGTATGTATCCCTATCAAGAGTTGATCAATATCGATTTGATGTAACTGCCCTACAAGAGTGAGTGAGTTTAGTTTTATGCCGCTCTCAGCAATATTCCAGCTATATGGCGGCGGTCTGTAAATAATCAGGTCCGGACCAGACAATCCAATGATCAACAGCATGAGCATCGATCCTGCAAGAACACTTCATCTCCACCTGTATAAATGTTTCGGTTCGACCCAATACAAGTAAACTGTTTGCTTCGTGATGTTGGTTTTTCTTGTCAGAGCTGCATCTTGACAAATACGCCCAAATACTGTACAATAGTATACATGTTGTACGTACCATAGCAAGGGCAAGGTCAACCCAGGCCACAGCATGTCGGCCATCCAGGGAGCCAAGCCACATGTCTGACGTTGTGCTGACGTCACCCACACGATCGTCCGTCACCACGAATGGAATTGCAAGCACCTGCAATATCACTAAAATACGTTATGGACACCAGCTTCTTTATTTTGAGGAGCATGACGCTTCAGAGTATAGTCTTACCCCTTTATCAGGTAAATGACTACACTTTTTCCATCAACATTATTCCTAGACCCAAAGCACTCGATTGTTGAGGTAAAAAATACAAACCGGTGGTGATATACTGATTTGTGAACACTAAGGCGCAGGAAAGCCTTTCCTGTGAAATAAATCATCCATACCAGGCCGACGGTGATCAGAATTAGTTGTACTATGTCAGTATATGCAACTGAAATCATCTGACCAATCATGGTGTAGATAACAGTGATACTGGCAGACACCACAATGGCCGCCTCAACGTTGATGGCGAGTATTATACTCAGGCTTGTTCCTGCAAAAGAAAACAAATTGTTAAAGCAGAATATCTTATTGACGCGACTTAAAAGAAGAGTATCTATTCGACTTTCACAAATTTCAAAGCGTTTATTTGTGTTATCCACAATGCAAGGATAAACCAAACTACTGTCCAAACGAAGGGCACCGAAAGTGGATCATGAACAATGTGAACGTTCATTAATATATATTTATTAAGTCAAATATGTTTCTTGTATGGCATATGTCTCAGATGTGTCCATGCTAGTTTAATAGATACAATTGTTAACTTTTTTTTACCTAAATCAATAGTTCAACGTTGGTGTTAGTTTTGTATTTTCGTGGCCGTCTGACTCTCAGAGTGCATGGTAAGTGCGATGGGTTTTGATACAGGTCACAGCGGCGTTTAACCCATATCAATAACCTTTGTATCGTTTCTGTATGTTAAAGTTCATTAAACTTCGCAAGATTCTTACCTAGTGCATTGAGGATGGACGCTGTCCAGAAGACGTCTCCGCAAAGCGAAGCCAGGTACACGAGGCACGTGACCACGCGGCCATAACACTCTTCAATTGGCTGTAACATTGTGACGTACTTCCTTTCACGCATGCGTCCCGCATATATTATGCCCCCTTGTAATTGGAAAAGAAGGCAATGTTATTAAAAGTCGGAAAACAGGTGAATAAATAGTTTGGAAAAAAGGTTATGATGAACGTGTGTGAAGTTTTACACTATTTTGGACAACAGGCCAGTAACATAACATGCAAACATAAAAGAGTGGTTTCATTGCTCAAATTTTTGACAGAATATACTGTGAACGTATTGTCATACTATAGTTTATCCAGGCGTCTTAATTCTTATTGTTTATTCTGCTAGTGAAAGGTTTATGGTTTCTCGAGTATCTGATCCGGATAATGATTGTTACAACCCGGAAAAGAAAGATTGTTCCCATGTTTTAGCTTTTGTTATCTACAAAGCGGGGTTAAACCCAACTCGCTTGCTCACTAACAGATTAACCACACATTTTCACTGAAAAAGGACACTACAGTGAGTGTGGGAGTTTAGTTTTAGGCCGTTTTTAGCAATATTCCAGCAATATCACTGCAGCGGGCACCAGAAATGGGTTTCACACATTGTACCCATGTGGGGAATCGAACCCAGGCTTCCGGCGTGACGAGCAAACGCTTTAACCACTAGGCTACCCCACCTCCCCAGGACACTACAGAAGCTGGTTAGAGTAACTATTGCTGAGTGAGCTCACCTATAAAGAGACCCACAAAGATAGCCATGGGGGAGATCGTCCAAGCAAGGCCACCAGTAGCTATAGACTCCGCTGTCCCATTTATAAAACCACCCCCAACAGTAGTAGCTGGAAAACAATTGTCATTTTGTAAGCATAACCATTGTTACGTTTTGGGGTTGTTGTTTTTGTGGGGACAGTTTTGTTTGAAATCTCTATTGCGGATTTGACCTTATGTTCATCGATGTCAATTTTACATTCTCCTCCTTATGAAGGAGGGGATGCACTGTTTCTATTCGCATATCAACAGGATTTGGTATCTCTGCAACCTACTGCACAGATGGTCACCAGAAGGGATATATAACCTTAAGTACAAAAGAAACGCTACCAACAAAAAAATTATAAAATATGAATTACTAAAAAAAAATTTTAGTTTCCAGGTACAGGAACTATATCACCCGAACACATCTTAGGTGTTTACAAACAAAAATTGGAACAGAATCCTTGCTTTGTACACTTCCAAACAAAAACATGAAATGCACGTTTTTAGTCATTAAAATACAATTTTCGTTCGACTGGGGTATAAATTCGATGCAGAAGGCAAGCACAGCATCATTGTCTCAAAACGACACCAGAAGAATGCCGAGATTGACAGCGCAGCAGCGAGAAAGAGCATTGGGAATGTTGGAGATGGGCGCCACTCACGACCACGTCGCTCAAACCCTCGGATGTCACCGCGTAACAGTGTCAGACTCGTCCAACGATATCGACAGACTGGCCAGACTACTGATAGACCCAGAACTGGCCGACCCAGGGTTACAACACCACGCGAGGACCGGTACCTGCGCACATTGCACTTGCGCAACCGTTTCCTGACGGTGACGTCATCGGCGGCGTTGGCGTTAGGTCGTCGTGTCAGTCGACACACAGTGACCAGGCGGCTTAGAGCTTTTGGCATCAGGGCTTACAGACCTTTCCGGGGACAGCGGCTGACCCAGGCACATCGACAGAGACGACTGGAGTGGGTACGGCGAGTACGACGATGGCAGCGACGTCAATGGCAGCGAGTGCTCTTTAGCGACGAGAGCAGATTTCTCTTGTACCGAAACGATGGCAGGGCACGGGTTTATCGTCGTACTGGAGAACGACAGGCCGCCTGTTGCGTTCAGGAGGTCGTTCCCTATGGAATGGGAAGTGTGATGGTGTGGGGAGGCATTTGTGGAGAACAAAAGACGCCACTGGTCATCGTCAATGGCAACCTGACGGCCAGACGGTATATCTTCGCCCCACAGTACTGCCATTTATGCGCAATCGCCAACAGGGCATCCTGCTTCAGCATGACAATGCAAGACCCCATGTGGCAAGAATTACACAGAACTTCCTTCAAGCAAACAACGTTAATGTTCTTCCGTGGCCAGCATGCTCCCCTGACATGTCACCAATCGAGCACTTGTGGGACGCTCTTGATCGTCGTGTTCGGCGCCGTCAACATCCCCCCAACAAACCGTCAAGAACTCGCTGACACCCTCCAAGAAGAATGGCGGAACATTCCACCTGCTGACGTCAGACGACTGACGTCATCAATGCGTAGAAGGGTCTATGCATGTCTTGAGGCGCGAGGAGGCCATACTCGCTACTAGAGTTCACCATAGTCATTGCTATAGACTTTTCTTTAGCAGAAGTTTATGTGTAAAAAAATGAAAATGAAATTGCTGAAGTGTCGTTAAAAGAATCCTCTGTAACATTGGTACCATATCGTTATTTATAATTGTTGACAATCATCAAAAAAACTTTTTATGTCAGTCGTCTCAATAAACTTTATTGCATGTTTCTAGTGTTTGTGGTTTCTTCACAGGGTAATTTTGAAAAGTTGGTAGCGTTTCTTTTGTACTTGAGTTTATTTCAGAGCATTATGAATTGGTGGATTTGTTAGAAAGAGAACAAGAACAAGTTCAGGTTTTGTCGACACCCGGTGTACCAAAAGGAAGCCCAGCGACTCATTAATTATTGAAATGCCACACTAGCAAAATATCATATGCTCAAAACAATTTTTTTTATTAGATATCGTTATACTGCTTCGTGGTTTCATTGTTGCAAAGTTGAAATATATATCTCCTCACCTATCATGGTGAAGATACCAACGACACCATAAAGTTGACGACCAGCAACTGACGCCATTTCAGATTTATTTCCCTCCTCTATTTTTACACATTTGGCTGCAATGATTCCGACCACCAAAATGATGACGTAGAACACAATCAGTACGACCAGACCCGCTACGTTGATCTCCATCTTGAAACTACCCGAGCTGAAATTTGAATGTGTTCTAAGGTTATTGCGTCATCGTCAGTGAGATGTTGTGATGTAACAATATCAACATACGAGAATGACAGACATACAAAAGAGGCTTCACGCATCTTACCACTTACAACAAAGGTATGCAGGCCTTCGGCATGACAAGCTAACGCCGTCACCAAACAGCTGAGGTAGCAAGTGTTAGAGTTAAATATAAGGTAAAGTTAAATTAACTTTTTTTGTTTGATAACGCACTTGGCAACATACACGCTTTGTGACTGCCGCCTGTGAATAATCGAGCTTGTACCAGCCAAACTGGTGATTATTACAAGTCTTCGGATATGTAAACCCGATCTATTTAACAGCCGCTTACGACAAGCACTGATTACCTGTGACCAACTCTCAAACAGAATCCGCTGTATCCATGAATTTAAAAAATAATGCACATGCCCTTCGCATTACTTTCACTCTGAAATAATTACTTTCACTTTCCTTTGATTTCTGTCTACAGAAAGAATTCGGGCGAGCCCTCAAAAGGGAGACGAGGTAACTGGCTGATTAATGGGCAGTTTCTCGTCGTTCAAACACCACTTCAGTTTTTTAAAAACACCTCAAGGAAATTCCCAGTCATGATTAGTTAAAGCGTTCGCTCGTCACGCCTAAGACCCGGGTTTGATTCCCCACATGGGTACAATGCGTGAAGCCCATGTCTGGTGTCCCCCGCCGTGATATTGCTGGAAAATTGCTAAAAGCGGCGTAAAACCATACCCACTCACTCACTCAATCCTACGCGTAGCCTAAGCTCAGTATATGCTTGTGATGGTAGCTGATCGCAGATTGCATATCTTTTTATGAAATCATTACTCAATTAATAATTTTGAGAATTTTGAGCAAAAACGCCGATTTCGTGCAATCAGTTTCTTTCATGATCTTCGTGTGAACACCTGTCTTGTGTTGAAGTTGTAGTAAAAAGATGCACTGAGGCCAAGTAAACCTATGTGAGTATAGAGCCTGGCGTTTATCTTTGAATGTATGTGTGCCTGTACATGAATGTAATGTGGTTATTTAGGAGTCACGGTCGGCCGACTCCCCACTCCTTGACTTAGCGACCTTTCACGGACAAGGTCAGTGTGGAGCCTGAGCTTACATCCTCCCTGACAACGTGGAACGGCCATAATTAGTAGATAACTGTAGTAGTGTCCACTGGCACCCCAACGCAGTTACGACGATATTCTATATGAAAACATGGAAGCCGTTATGTAAACAAACCCACTTGTGCGGACTTGAGTCTCTCCCACGATGCATGGCCCTATATCTATCAACACCTTCAACTCATGCAACCCACTTCTGTTATCTTTTTACAGTGTAATGTCAAAGTGACAATAAAAACTGTGATTTTTTTTGACGATCGCCTACCGTCATGACTAAACTACTCGAGATTATTTTTGTAAAAAGTAATTCAATCCTTCTGCGCATTCTGATTGGTTTGTCGTATTTTCGCACATAACTTTCATCGATATGAATCTTTGAGTTAGTCCAGTCTTCATTCAATTTACGGAATGTACATATTGGGGTTTGGCTCCCATCCGGAATTCGGACCTTCACTCAGACTAAGCTTATCGCCAGCACACAAAGTCAGCGATCTAACCCACTCAACCACCTTGGCTTCCACGAAAGGATCTCTGACGCCTGGTTGTTTACATCGTGTACCCGTCTGACAAGTGCTCCCATACCCCGACACCCCACAGCCCCGCAGCAACATTTACGTCATGCCGCGGCGGGTTGTAAACAAACCCAATTGACTACAACGTACCACAAAGCTTATCTGAGGGTTGACATTTGTGTATATAATCTCCGAATTTTATGACATATTTAATCCTCCAGGAAATCATTACGTAAGTCACTATGCTATAACCCCCATATGCACACAAGGTGTTGACCTTGGTGCCTTGACCTTGACCGATAGAAGGTTATAAACCTTGAATCATAATGCAGTTTCAAGCGGTCCTCGGAGCAAGATAGCTTGTCGTGAAACTGCGTTACAGGAGGAGTGATAAATCGCTAACCTGTCAGGTCGTACGTACCTGTCCCAGCTCTCCTTGTATGTCGTCGTATCACGGACCTGTTTGTTGAAATCAGCGACCTTGCTGTTCATACGATGTGTTGTTGACAGCCCTTCACACCGCGTGGTTGGGACAAGTGCAGCAACAATACCAGCACCTGGGATTTAACAAAATGCCTGAGAAAAGGAGTGAGGGTCCCGAGGATCAAAGTCATTCGTCTGTCGCCTTTCTTGCTCTAAACCACAACAGAAACACGAGATGGATTGCTGTATCGCGTTGGGGACACACAGAGAGTTGTGGAGAGAAAGAGCGTGTTGTGGACAGGGGTAGAGAGTGTTGTGGAGAGAAATAGCGTGTTGTGGACAGGGTTAGTGTGTGTTGTGGAGAGAAAGAGTGTGTTGTGGACAGGGGTAGGGTGTGTTGTGGAGAGAAAGAGTGTGTTGTGGACAGGGGGAGTGTGTGTTGTGGAGAGAAAGAGTGTGTTGTGGACAGGGGGAGTGTGTGTTGTGGAGAGAAAGAGTGTGTTGTGGACAGGGGGAGTGTGTGTTGTGGAGAGAAAGAGTGTGTTGTGGACAGGGGTAGGGTGTGTTGTGGAGAGAAAGAGTGTGTTGTGGACAGGGGGAGTTTGTGTTGTGGAGAGAAAGAGCGTGTTGTGGTCAGGGGGAGTGTGTTTTGGAGAGAAAGAGCGTGTTGTGGACAGCGGGAGCGTGTGTTGTGGAGAGAAAAAGTGTGTTGTGGACAGGGGGAGTGTGTTTTGTGGAGAGAAGGAGTGTGTTGTGGACAGGGTTAGTGTGTGTTGTGGAAAGGAAGAGTGTGTGTTGTGACACAGGGAGTGTGTTGTGGACAGGGGTAGGGTGTTTTGTGAAGAGATTGCGAGAGAGGGGAGAGTTCGCTGGTTTTGAGCCTCAATGTTTTGCCATGACCAAGTGGCGCGTGACTTTCTCTTTCACTTGCCCGACCCTGCTGTGTAATCGAAAAGTTCGTGTAGTCTGTGTATATGATAATGTCTGTATACACATGTTGAACACAAAAGGTCAGGGTCCTACTTGTTGCTTCAGCTCAGTATATGCTTGTGGTGGTGTTACCATAGCCCGATGACCAGGGTCGTTGCTTGTAGTAACCTTAAAGTTATATTTAATTAACAAGCCCTCAACAGCTATTCCATGTCCACGTGTGTACAGCCTTAAAGCAGCAACAAAATCAAAACACTGACTAGCTTCAGCAGTTCTACCTACCCCAGACAGACGCACAAAATGTTCCCCGCTTAAACTTCTTTGTAGTCACATTCAGCATACATTTCAAATATTGAAATACAATAATTACTAGATGAATGTACATTTTAGAAACACAAAAATCATACGCAAAATCACCCAGATGATTCAGCCTGTACTGAAGGCTACGAAAACTAAATGAGTCTTATTGACGTAGTAGAGCCTGTTTTGTTTGTTTGATTGTTTAACGCCCCATTCAGCAATATTTCAGCTATATGGCGGGGTTTGTAAATATTCGATTCGATATAAATCTTGCATATGGCTGCCTGCGACGTTAAATAGAAAAATTTAATGTGAACGTTGATGCTTCGAAATACAAATCCGTGTTGGCGTGCATACGTATGCGTGCGTGCGTGTTGGTCGGTGGGGTAATGTATTTTTATATGCCACCGGCAGTAAAACTGGTTTTGGTACGTGTTGATTACCGATTTGAAACAATAGGTTAACGAGAAATTAGTCCGTAAAAGAAGTTTATCAATCGATACTCAAATTTAATCAAAGCAAAGAAATTATAATGGCAGTGTCAATAGAGCTGAATGGCAGTGCAATAAAAATGGCATTAAACTATACTATTTGAAATACGTAGTGGTGATATTATATGTGAGCAAATTTGTATGATTGTATTTTTCTTTATGAAATGATTCATGTTAACTTGGCACTACTAACGTAACAACATCCTGGAGGTACACGTGGTGTCATTTGTGTGTCGACATGGGCGACGCCGTTCAGCGTGACAACCTCCTGGGGTTACACGTGGTGTCATTTGTGTGTCGACATGGGCGACGCCGTTCAGCGTGACAACCTCCTGGGGTTACACGTGGTGTCATTTGTGTGTCGACATGGGCGACGCCGTTCAGCGTGACAACATCCTGGGGTTATACGTGGTGTCATTTGTGTGTCGACATGGGCGACGCCGTTCAGCGTGACAACCTCCTGGGGTTATACGTGGTGTCATTTGTGTGACGACATGGACGACGTCGTTCAGCGTGACAACCTCCTGGGGTTATACGTGGTGTCATTTGTGTGTCGACATGCACGACGTCGTTCAGCGTGACAACATCCTGGGGTTACACGTGGTGTCATTTGTGTGTCGACATGGACGACGTCGTTCAGCGTGACAACATCCTGGAGGTACACGTGGTGTCATTTGTGTGTCGACATGGGCGACGACGTTAGGTGTGACAACATCCTGGGGTTATACGTGGTGTCATTTGTGTGACGACATGGACGACGTCGTTCAGCTTGACAACACCCTGGAGATACACGTGGTGTCATTTGTGTGACGACATGGACGACTTCGTTCAGCGTGACAACATCCTGGAGGTACACGTGGTGTCATTTGTGTGTTAACATGAATGACGTCGTTCAGCGTGACAACATCCTGGAGGTACACGTGGTGTCGTTTGTGTGTGGACATGGACGACGTCATTCAGTGTGACAACATCCTGGGGTTACACGTGGTGTCATTTGTGCGTGGACATGGATGACATCGTTCAGTGTGACAACACCCTGGAGACACACGTGGTGTCATTTGTGTGTGGACATGGATGACATCGTTCAGTGTGACAACACCCTGGAGACACACGTGGTGTCATTTGTGTGTGGACATGGACGACGTCGTTCAGCGTGACAACATCCCGGAGGTACACGTGGTGTCGTTTGTGTGTCGACATGGACGACATCGTTCAGCGTGACAACATCCTGGAGGTACACGTGGTGTCGTTTTTGTGTTGACATGGGCGACGTCGTTCAGCGTGACAACATCCTGGAGACACACGAGATCTATCTATCAGATTTCATATCTACTATCAGATTTCAGGTTTCTAAATCTGCGAAAGCTGTTTTGTAGAAAGTCGAGAAAAAATCGTAGAATGAAAGTGATAATAAATTATTCAAATGAATAATAGTGCTGGCTTTTACACACGTATGCATTGATTTTAACATTTCATCATCTTTTAAATGCTTGCATCCTGCATGGCGACTTATTCAGTTCTAGCAGATTGTGAATGACTATTACATTTCAGTGTAAACACAATGTAGGACTACGAACTATGTGCCCGCCTTATGCTTAAAATAGAATCTACTTTGGAATTGACTAAATAGTATGATATTATGGGGATTGCGGATGTCGTGGCTTGGATTATTTGTATGTTGATGGAAACACACTCATATGGATACTTTCCTTAAACAGTCATATTTGCTTATAATGCAACTCTACAAGCATTACATTATTTACGTAATTTAACATACACTAAACGCCAAAAGAAACGTTACCCTCCTTCCTTAATGACGGGGGTACCTATCTTCAGCTGGCGTTGCGATGCGTGGACGTCCACTTCTTCGTCTGTCTACAGGGACCCCAGTCTGTCTGAAGCCCTGAATAAGTCTTATAACCGTGATACGATGGCATCCGAGGCAGCAGCATTGTATGTCGACTCCATCTGCAACATTACAATGGCTCTTTCTCTCTCTTCAGCTGTTAATCGTGGCATATTTCTCGTACTTGTGTATCATATCATGCATTCTAGGCTCTCTTTATACCCTACAGAATCATTTACATGTGAAATGGATGCAAATACTGCTTGAATATTGCTGCGTTTTGGCGAATGATATTGCTATGTGTAAACAGAAATGGAAAAATGTTACTTTGCAAGTAAAAATGTTAACAAAGATAATTTCAGATGTTTCCAAACATTTCAGACACGTTCTACTTGTTTTCACTAATGGAAATCAGCGGAAAATGTTTTAAAAGACTGAAATCATAGGAATGATTATGTGACAATTTTACACACTCTACAACAGTTGTTTCTTTGTTATAATAGTTGAAAAACGGTGTCTTTAAATGGTTTATCTTTGCTTCAAAGAAGATTTTTATTTCAACCTTTCTTTTGGACATCTAAATCACTCTTATTGGTTATTTCTGCATGGACGAAAATATGACAATTTAACTCTTCTGAAAAAGATGCATTGCACCTAAATATGAATGCATTTGAGCAATATTTTTCGTGATTTGCATAAAGCTGTGTTGTTCAGCTTTCTTGTAATCTAATACCTTTTAACATATCTTTGATAGTTTTTAAGTAATTCGTAAATGTAGGAGGGTAACGTTTCTTGTGGCGTTTAGTGTATACGTGTTGTGGAGCGTACCCACACGTTAAGCTTTGTTTAGTCTCATCAAATTATATCACTATACTCTCTGTAAGCCTTTCTTCGGTTTAAACCTTGTCGGTGAAGTCTGTGTAGCATACTCAGCCTACACAGGAAACATTAAATGTCAATGAGCTGTACACATGTTTTCCCTGTGTGTCGACACCGGTTCTTTCAGCTGAATAGTAAAATAGAAAATTTGTTGCCACCACTTTCTGATGAGGAAAGGGCGAATGCAAGTTACTCTATTTGTCGTGTCTACGTGCCAGACATGTCAAGCTCGGCAAAATATATCTAGCTAAACAGATTATGTCCATGAGAATTGCCGTCCTGTACAGATTGTTGGTCGTTCACCTGCCTTTAAAAGCGGACAGAGAGCCGGTAGATAGTGGGAAGAGCGCGGTTAGACCTGCAGAAAGGCAAGCCGGTGACAAGGAGGGACGTACACTGGCCACCAAATCCAACCATATTCTGCACATGTATCAGCCTTACTTCGCTTCTTTCCCCAGGTAGCCTCTGTCTCAGACTCAGACTCAGACTAGTTTATTCAATACTACAGGCCTTATGACCTAAGGTACAGTTACAGCAGAATATTATATTTTGTCACGTGGATGCTGGCCTTAATGCTTGCGATGCCTGTGATGCGAGATTGCTACATGCAGCTGACCATTTTAGCCTAGATGAGAATAGTAGACCAAGATACTTGTAGTATGTTGTACACTTCAATTGTTCACCCGCATAGAACCACTCCTCCTTCTTGCGTATAATTCCACATTACGAAAAACGATTATTCTTGTTTTATCCATATTGACACAGAGTCCCCAAGACTTGCAGTACTGGTATAATACGTCTAGTTGGTGTTGCAAACCTATAACCGTGCAAGAGAACATGTTGACGTCATCAGCAAATAACAGCATCTTAATATCCTCGATGTCCTGAGAAACAAAGACTCCGTGTTTGCAGGTCTGGTAGATTTCAGTGGCTAATTCATTGATGAAAACAGTAAATAAAAGAGGACTTAGCATACATCCTTGGCGCACTCCAGAACTTGTCAGGAAGGAGTCAGTTTTCCCGTTGTCAACCTTCACACATGCTTTGACTGACGTATACATATGAGCCAGTACGTTATATATTTTACCATGACATCCATGTATTAAAAGCGAGTAAAGCAGTTTGTCCCTATCTACCAGATCAAAGGCTTTTTTTAAATCAATAAAAGCGCAGTAGAAACTACCCCCTTTTTTGCAAAGATATTTTGAACGTAATGCTTGAAGGGTGAAGATATTATCAACTGTTCCATAACCTGGGCGAAAACCAGCTTGAGCTTCAAGGAGAACCTCATTTAAATCAGTCCATGTTCGTAATCTGGTTTCCAGCACAGATGTGAATATTTTTCCAGCCACATTAAGCAGCGAAATCCCTCTGTAGCTATTGGGATCAATAGTAGATCGTGACTTGAATAACGGCAATATCAGTCCTACATTCCACGCATCTGGGAACAGTCCAGTATCTAAATTTTTTTTGAAAAGGGGTTTCAGAAATACTAAAAGTGACTTTTGAACGGCTTTGAAGAACTCCGGGGGTATGCTTAGATTTAAGATGTGTTATAGCTTGCAGGATCTCGTCATCAGTGATTGCACAAGACAGCAGATCACTCCCAAGAGAATGTTCACAGTGTTCACAGTAGTGGTTTGTTATATATTCCAAAACAAGTTCATCAAATGAGTCGTTAACATCAACATGCACAGGATTCAACAAGTCTTTGAAGTATGTATATAGAGTTTGCGCATTTACAACACATGACGAGCGTCTATAATTCATTATTCGTTTCACAGTTTCCCAAAACTCTTTACAGTCTCCATATTTTGCGGCATGTTCTAAGTGTTTAGTAATGTTACCATCCATTTCAACTTTCTTACGATCATAGCATTTTCTAAAATTTGACTTTGCATCTGTGTAGTTTACGAGGTTTTCTTTGCTTCTACAGTGTCTGAACACATTCAACAATTTACACTTATTTCGTTTCAGGTTCTCGCAATCAATGTCATACCATGCAGGCTGTACTTTCCTGGCGTTCTGTGCCACATTACTCTTAGGTTTCTGTTCCTGGACACACGATGTTAGTATGTCATTGAGCATTGACACTGCTGAATTAATATCTGTATTCAAGCGACAGTGAAATTTGTCTAGCATATCTTGTGACTGGCAAAGATAATTGACATCATTTGAATAAGTACTGGATATCTTGAATCTAGGAATTCATCTTCAGATTCAGTGCTGTAGTTTCATTTTCTGCACCTGTGAATAAGTTTGAAAAAGTACACACAACGGGCATGTGATCGGACTCTGTTCTTGGAATCACTTCCAGATCACGCAATTCGTTGAACATTTCACTTGATACAATAAAGTAGTCAACAATACTGGTACCTGAATGTGAAATAAATGTGTAATTACTCGGTGAATCTGAATCCGTTCTTCCGTTGACAATGTGGATTCCAAACTGTTTACATAAATCCAGTAGTTGAAATCCATACGCATTTGTGTCGCAATCATGAGACGTCCTGGGTGAACTGAAGGAGTTGGACGTATAATAGTTGGGTAAAAGGGAGGTAATTCGAAGAATCATCACGCATAAAATCATCAAGCTCTCCTGTTCGTGCATTAAAGTCGCCACTGATAATGAATATTGGAACATCATCAAAGTCATTACAGATATCAGACAGGTTTCTCTCTAACCGATCAATACCACTTTCATCTGATTCTAAATACATGGGAGTCTTCTCAGGATGAACATACACAAAACCTAGAATCACTGACCTATTAATTTTCTTACATAACACCCTGAAATAAAGACAGTCATTCCAATCACTATATATTCTTTTAAATTGTGATGTAATAGGTTTCTTTATGCAAACAATGATACCCCCACTATATCTGCCGTATTTTGATCGCCGTGCTGGATCACAAGTGAAGCACACATGGTGAGGGAAAATTGAGGATAGATTCAATGACTCAATACACCATGTTTCAATTTAGCAGAATATTTCGAACTGAGTGCAAAAGTTAACAAAATCAGAAAAGGATAACTTAGAGAGAAGTCCATGGACATTCCAAGTACATATGCTTGTCAGTTGATATGAAGCGTCAGTGACTATGACACCTAGACAGTCAGGTTTGTAATTGAGATCACGGTCACTTTCCTATTCTGAATTATGACTTGAAGGATCTGCATATGTAGGTTTCCTCCTCGTCCAGTTCCGTCGCTCGCCGACTCTCCTAATGCTGGTTGTATCTTCGTCATAGGCGTAGACAAAAGGGAAGACAACTATAAATATTTTGATTACTTAGAGTCACAGGACAGCTAGGTGTTAACTGGGAGTTAAAATGAATATTCTAATACACAGTCTATGCATGGTTTTCAAATCAATCCTTTGAAGATATGTAACCTTCAAAGACATTTAACATTCCAAATATATACATTTAAAGTGACATTTAAGTAGACAATAAAGAAGCACCTTACCTCTGATGTGTCCTGCTTTGAAACCAATAATATCCTTTGGTGGTGGTGTGGTGAACGGCGAGTGCTGCTGCTGCTGGTGTTATACACTACCAATATAGAAAATAAGTATGAAATCAAAATGTATCAACAAGTTCAATCTCCCTACAAAACATTGAGAGTTAAATTAGAACCATTAGTAATGAAATATAATACACAGATGCCTCCTTGATTGCGATCTTTTCATCACAAAGGATATAGAATGGAGAATCATCACAGTACAAGCTCATCAGTGTATCAGTAACTGTTGTGGTCAATCGCGTTAGAATGATGTCTTCAAATCTGGACTGACAGCCAAAGTAGGTCAAACAAGTAATGAATTCACACTCGACCACCATTTGATGCTGGAAGGAACTGGATCTGAAAATTGACGTTTACCATTTTGACACGTTAACTGAAGGTGTCAGTCTTTTCTATGCCCCGTTGATTGCATTTAATCAAAGTTGTCTACAAGCTCATCAGTGTATCAGTAACTGTTGTGGTCAATCGCCTTAGGGAACCCGTGAAGAGCCACCTCCTCGTGGTGGGTGCTGGGTAACGCTAAGAGCTCTTCAACCCCCTGTTGTGGACCCGGGAGTATATTTGGTCCACCAACTCGTTTGCCGTGGGTTGCGCCCCTGTGTCGTTGGAGGAAGGGATTCTGGTGGTTGAGGGCACTGGTTCCAGGAACAGTGTTCTTTTGCCCAAAACACCACTTCGGCCCTGACTTCACCTAGACTGGTGGTTGAATGGGCCTGATTCAACCAATCGGCTGGTCATGCCGAGCCCTGAGCACTCTATTTTCATTGCTCTATCACTTTTTGGCATGTTTTTTTTTTATACATATTGTTAAACGTATTGTGCTTGTAAGTTTATAATTATACACTGCTTTTTGAAACGTCTGAAAAGTAGAAATTTACCTAGATGCTGGTGCCAGAAGGCGATAGCTCATGGGCCAATCTGGTGGAAAAAATCATCTTTTAGTTTTTCTGCTTGAGTATATCATCCGAGTATCCTTGGTGCTGCAAGCTGGAGACCCACTTGTTTTTAGCATTGCCCTTGTAATACTCTGTGGTGGGTGGGGAGCTCGGATGATGAACCATTAAAAACTAACCATGGCTTACGAAACCCCCATGACCAAAAAAGACCATCCACTTGACACTGATCGGCGTTGGTGTATCAATCGGTGATGGGGGAGGTGTCGTTGGCCTTGACCAAACTGTCGAGAGATGACAGCAGAGTCTATGAACCTCAGGCCGTTCAGGGAGAAGGAGATGTATCTGTCCATGTTGTCAGGTTGCCGTCGACCCTCGCGATGGCCTGCATGTTCAAGTGAGAGTCGTACCCTCTCAAGTTGTGGAAGACCACGGGGATGTTGATTGTTTTGGGGTTGATTCTGAGCTTGAGATTGCACGCGCTGTGAGCGGCGCCGCTGTACCCCCCGGCGATGTGACTGATCTCTCACCAAATCGCCGTTCAGTGGTTCATCGCACACTTTGCAGTGAGTGCTGCAGCCGTGAGCCCGCCGGTCGGCTTGGGTCATACGCATGGGAACGACAGTGTACAACCTCTTCCTGATGGTTTTCTCTTCGTGCTGCAAGCACTTTAGAAAATTTTGAGACACGTCGGGACCCCTGTACACCACAGGAGTGTCCGTTTCCCCATCACGTCGGACGACCACGTATCCGAACCCCCAGGCCACGTGCTCCTGCGTTTTGTGCATGTTGGGGGCCGGCCCAATGTCAACGGGTTTGACCAAGGCTTCGAAGTCGGCGTAGATGATGTAAGGTACGGACATCTGGTTCTTCTGGTTGTCGATTCGTACGGCTGTCTGCCCCACGCCTAGGCAATCCTCCCGGTGTGATTCCAGCAGTTCGGGCCGGGTGAAGCCGTGCAGGCACCGTCCGCATAAGTGACTCTTTGCTTTGTGTGCCGATTGGTCGTACAACAGCCTGCTGAAGTGTTTTATCCACGCGTAATGGCACTTGCCACCTCGCTGGATCATGAATATATTGATCACGCGACGACCCTCCATTGGGCTGATCTTGTCCACGATCGTTTTGTTACCTTCGTGCCCGAAGACGTTGATGGCTATGGGGTTCTGCTTCTCGATTCTGGTGACCTGGGATATGGGGGTGGGTTCGTCTATACCGTCCCAGTTGAGCCCGTCATCTTGGGGGTAGCTCGTAGGTCTGTTCGAGTTAACATCGGTCAGAAACAAGGCAGACCTGATAGCTACCCTCATGCAATCGTCCCCTCTGTTTTTGACGTTGACTATGGCTTGTTTCTTCTTGTAGTAGGGGGGCAAGTCTAGGTACGATCTGCCACTGAATGGTACGTAGTTAGCTATGTCTAGATAGACCTTATCGATTTTATCCACGGCCCACACGGACCCCCTGTGCGTGAAGCATTCCAGGGACTCTCGTATCTGCTGAAGCGAGGTGTCGATGGACTCATCTACCATCTCGGGTTGAGTCACGACTTCTTGTTTACCCCGGAAGTAAGGCTGAACTTACTCAATGGCACCGTCCGTCTGCTGTTTATCAAGCGACATCTTTACCGTGATTTGAAACTTGAGGCTTCCCAGGTCGTTCAGTTCCTCATTGACCTTGTCAGCGATCAAAGGCTTGACGTCACCGATGTCCATGTTCTTGTCTACATTCATCCGCCAGCGTCTCAGGTAGTTACCTATAGCGAGGTTAGTGCGCACGAACTGTAGATCGACGACTCTGTGCTGATGCAACAGTTCGACGAGCTCGGGTTTCCTCATACAGGAATAACCCGCCAGCCCCAGCTCTTGGAGTTTGAGTTGTTTCACCGTGGGAGGTCGTTGTACAGTGGTGTGCAACAGTGCGACTAGTCCGGCTTTCCCAGGCGGGAATAACCCGCTTGCCCCAGCTCTCTGGCTGGGAGTTTAAGTTGTTTCACCGTTGGAGGCGGTTGTATGCCTAGTAAGCTAAACAATATAGAGTAACCCACTACACCTCGTTCTCTCGCAATCTGCTTGAGCTCTCGGGCAGTAGGCATTGTTATACCCAGGTGTATACAATCTCTAATTGGACCACCGGCAAGGGAGGTAACTCCTCCAACCATCAAAAAAGGAGGCGCCATAAAATCCTTAGTAAATATCGATACCTCATCGATTATACCCACCCGGAACATGCGCAGCATAGTATGGTGTTTTGTATTATTTGCAATGAGTCGTCGACAATCATATCTATCTCCCCTGGTGATGCACCTCTGCTAGTCCACCATCAAAGTAATTCCAAGTGTGCCCAGCCCACGGTACATCAAACCCCCGACCTCTATACTTCTGCCTACATCCATCTGCCAGCTTCACAGGCAACGACTTTCCCTGGGTTCAACTTCCACAAACTGTAGACTATTCATCATTATACCTAGGTGTACACAGTCTTTAATTAGGCCTCCGGCCTTACACTTCCACCCTGAGGAGGCGCCTACATTCGTATCCTCATATGTGTACCTAGTTTAATTGCTTTGCGATCAATGCAGTCGCTGATAGGCCTATCATGATGAAGGCCAGTTCTCAGCCCTTTTGCCCCGGGCTGGGTGCATAGTACTGGGAGAGTACTGAGAGAGTTCCTCAAGTGGTTTCTAGCTGTTTGCCGGTCAGCAGGTACACTGGAAAAAAAGTCCATGTTTACAAGCTTGGAAATGTCTTGGAAAGATGATGTTTCCAAGACATTTCCAATTTTGGAAAGATGATGTTTCCAAGACATTTTCAATTTTGGAAAGATGATGTTTCCAAAAATTGACAATTTTGGAAATGTCCATAAGGGGAGATAACTGGTGGGTGATGGTAAATTATTGTTATTTGCACGCCCCTGGACCTAATCCCTTGTTGATTGATGAGTGAATCAAGGCAGTTAATAGTCACCAATTAACAAGGCCTACTGCCTTGTTAATTAACAAGTTTTTATGCCTCTTAAAGAAGCCCCTGGAAGTGAGTTAAATCTTTGATGGGCATTAAGAAGTGAAATGCATTACTGTGACCTGATTTTCACCTGATGAAGGAGCAAGCATATGCTCCGAAACTTCGTGTTATTCACAATAAAGAAGCTGACATCCATAAATCTTGCTTTTCTTATTAAAAAGGTAAGTTATTAAAATCTGCTGAGCTGTAGGCTTGTTAATCATGTCGCGATGTGATTATCGCTCTAACACACCTGAGAGATTCGTCAACAGTGTGGTATGCACAGGCGTTGAAACTAGTATTGTATTACATTGGGTTGGTTGCATAATGTTTTGTGTTATGCTGTCAGTTTGTATGTATGTGTGAATGAGGAACCTCACATATTATGACATTGAAAACAGACTAAGCTTAACATTATTCCATGGTCAATATCGCAATGTTAGTGATATGGTAGTATACGAAAGTTTGTTTCACATTTCTGATAATACCTTCTTTTATGCAGATAAAATTATTAAAAAAATGAACGAATAATGCCATGCTTCTCTCAAAGTAAGGGAAGATAATTTATATACTGATTCTGACCAAATTAAATATTTCTTTATCGTCCGAACAGAATTCACAAATTACGGATGTTTTGTGTGGGTGTGTGGGTGTGTGGGTGTGCATGCACGCGTGTATAACATCTAACTTGATAGGTATTAAAATCAGGTCGTTTGTAACCATAATGACTATATTGGTTGGAACACTTGAGGAACAAAAATAATTTCAAAACATTGAATTTCAAAACATTGAATGAAATAAATGCTGTATGATGAAATGGATCAGAGAACATTATCATGGCATAATGTAATGGTCAAAAATATATCATCACTATGTTAGACACGTCAAACTGGTACCGATAGATGTATATCTAATACGTAAAAATTCAGTAGTAAATTTTCTTAGTACCTGAAATATAAAACAAGAATTTGGGATGAGATGTTTTAATCTGAGATCAATCTGTTAGGTAGCAGTTTACTAAAGTAGAACTTAAATCAACTTCAAAAGATTGATCATTCGCAAAGTGAAGCAGATCTCACTTATACTGCAGTAAACAGTATGGGGATACACAACGAAACATACCACTTACGTGATAACAACTCCCTGTTTATTGCATAGAGATACAACGTTCAGGATAAACAAGCTGATTGAATGTGATTGATTCCATCACTTGCACAATGGAGTGGATTTCGACTTGTTGATCTTACTCTCCTGTTAGCCCCAACGACGTGCTACTTGCTGAATTACCTGTTAATTTGCTGCTTGTCACTATGTATATATACTTCTATTCACCTGGTTGTAGTAACTTTTATGTTGATAACGGCGTGAGAATATACATGGAAACTCCACTTTATCGACATTTGGTCCAAACGGTTGAATTAAGAGAAATGTTGATGCCCGTCTGTTAGCAAATTAACATTGGATTATAGAGACAATGATAGGCCTACGTGTTGATAGAAGAGGATATTCCGGATTATGCGAATGAGAGCACACCTAATGAGAAAACGAGCCAAAAATATGTACAAAGATAGTGTTTTATTTCAGTCTCATTTCACTTAGCATATATACATTGAAATATAAAACACATAAAAAAACATAGAAAGCGTAAGCCACGAGTGGTAACGGGAGACTATATGGACATATTTTATTTAGTCATGTTACAACATGCTAAATTTTACAGGATTTATAAATAGTTATATTACATCATATTATGAAATGTTTCAAAATATTACAAAATTTTAAATATACATACACATTTATAAGTACATTATAAATATATTAAAGATGAGAAAGAAGAGACGCTGAATCAGCAAACTGTCTAACAGTTAAAATTCCATTTTGAAACTGGTGTCTCAGTTCTTGAAGACGACGTTCCAGGTATCGGTATTTCTTCTTCGTGGGTTGTCTTTGGCCTTCGGCATATTGCACCAACGAGGTGTAGGAATGAACTTCTGTTCAAGTTGAGCATTAGCCATTTCGAAGTCGAATGTACACTTTCATGCTTCTTCTCATTATATATCCCCATGAAATTAGAGGGGAACTGATCCAGAGCGATTAATGTTTCTCGCCAACAGTCTAATTTCCAAACCAAACTGCAAGCTTGTCGGTATCTGCTCCCTCGACCGTGACGGACACAGGGACTGGGCTTCTGGCCACCTTGACAAAATTTCTTCAACCCACACAGCGGGACATTAGGAAGGGTGGATGCTCATCAGATGCTGTTATTTGAGAATACCCTCAGCAGTTCCTGTCTGATTGCAATAAAGTATACCAGCAGTGTATGCTTTTCGGATTTTCTAATGCATAGATGGCATAGTGACTGATCCAATTGGATCTTATTTCTGTGTTTTTTTTACCTCGATATTTAATCATGCCACGTAAACATATGATGTCTATTACATATTATATTTATGACAAATGAAAATTTACTTAGGTATCTGCAATTTTAACTTCAGTACACATCAAATGCAGGCTATGGACAAAAAGGCACAGTCAAGACGCAACAATTTATTAATACATGGACTAGACGACAAAAGAGGTGAAACTTGGGATGAAACAGAAGTTAAAGTTCGACAATTTCTTCAAGATGAGCTTTCATATAAATCAGCTGATACCGTTGGAATAGAACGAGCCCACAGGCTTCACTCGAAGATTGGGAAGCGACCGGTGATTGTGAGATTCACTCTGTTCAAGGAGAGGAGTAAAATCCTCGAGACCGCCAAGAAGACCCTGAAAGGTCATGCTCTATTTAGGGTGTCGGAGGATTTCACGGAGAGGGTGAGGAATATACGCTCCAAACTGTTCCCGTTCATGAAAACTGCAAGAGAAAATGGCTGTATTGCATATATGAACTATGATAAACTTATAATAGATGGTGAAGTATATGTATACGAAGAAAACAAGAACGACATTAAACAAATTGGACAGCGTAAACATTGGGAGAACCGAAAAACGTCAGCTAACAACTCTGCAGAATCTCCAACATAGGATTATGGCCTAGGCCCCAACTACTCTGTAAAACATGATGGATCGTGCAGACAGAACACATTTACACAAATTTGTACATGGAACGTTCATGGTTTACTTTCAAAGCTAACATTCTCAGACTTTCAAACCTTTTGTTAACAATTTGACATATTTTGTCTCATCGAGACTTGGTGTATTGATGCAATTGATATACATGCACTGTTTACTGATTATAAATGTTTTATCTGTGATCCTATTAAGCTATCAAAGTATGGTAGACATTCAGGTGGTATTGTTGTGTGTGTTAAAAAAACAGTTAGCATCATCATGTATAAGAGTCTATGACAAGTGGCAAAACTGTGTGTTCCTAAAAGTTCTCAATGATTCTACTGTTGAACATACTTTCCTTGGATTTGTATATGTACACCCTGACAAATCACCATTCTATAATGGTGCAGAGGAAAACGGTATTGACTTCGTTGAGAAAAAACTCACCAGAATTTATAACGATTTTAGTGACGCTTCTCTATTTATACTTAGTGGCGACTTCAACGCTCGGACAAGTAATATGGACGACTTCATTACTGATGACAACCCAGAATACCTATCTCTACCAGATGATTATAAAACTGACTCTTTTAGTGTACCCAGAGAATCCTATGATTCCGATATAAACGTATACGGAACACAGTTATTGGACCTATGTAAATTATTTAATGTACATATTGTAAATGGACGTACTGAGTCTTACACACCCAGTAAACTCACATTTATTTCTCATATGGGAACAAGCATAGTAGATTATTTCCTAGTCTCTAGTCAATTATTTCATAAGGTTGTGGATCTAAAAATATGTGACCGTTTTGAATCTGACCATATGCCGGTATTGTGTACTCTGTCGACAGTATTCAATGACGTTGTAGCACCCAAAAGTAGTATAACTCTAACTATTGTTCCCAGATATAGGTTACCAGAATCAGCTTCATCTACTTACAAAGAACTTCTGCGATCACCTAGTGCACTGGACGACTTTCTTGCTATGTTACAGACTGATATAAATCTTGCTGTAGTAAAACTGAATGATTTTCTTATTACATGTGCATGTGCAGCCGGGGGGGTTTGTGTGTCAGAAATGAAGAATACTAGAAAACAACCATTATGGTTTGATAGTGAATGTGCAGAACTTAAAAAAGAGAAATACAGAAGCTTGAATTTATTCCGAAGATGTGAGTGTAAGAAAAACCTAGATAAAGTATGTGGAATCTAAGGCTCAATTTAGAAAAATATGTGCTATGAAAAAGGACAATTTGGAAAAACGTTTAGCAGACGATCTGTGTCGAACTGCTAAGTATGATGACTGTAAAACATTTTGGAACAGTTTAAAAAGCTCTCTACGGAATAAAAACAAAGGATGTCCTATAACACCAGATACTCTACAGCTATATTTTAAGGATCTCTTAAACCCATCTAAACTTCAAACAGATGGCGACTTTGATCAACATGTTTCTGATTTTATAACTAACCATTATTGTGATGAGTGTGTGAACTCCCCAGGTATAGATCAATTGTTGTCTGATAATATTTCTGAACTTGAAATCACTGAGGCTATTAGGAAACTGAAAACTGGTAAATCCCCTGGCGAAGATGGAATTCCTCCAGAATTTTTTAATATTGGACAACCGACGTTACTTGCTTTCCTTAAGCCACTATTTAACTCAGTATTAGACTCTGGAATATTTCCAGATGCCTGGAACTCTGCACTAACCATACCTCTATATAAGTCAGGTTGTGCAACCGACCCAAACAACTACAGGGGTATATCACTCCTAAATGTTTCAGGGAAAATATTTACATCAATACTAGATAAACGCCTCCGTCTGTGGATAGACTTGAATGATATTTTAACAGAAGCACAAGCTGGTTTCAGGCCCGGATATGCTACTACAGATAATATATTTACCCTTCAGACTTTATGTTCCAAATATCTTTCTAAGCCTAAGGGGCGATTCTTCTGTGCTTTTATAGATTTTAAAAAGGCCTTCGACTATGTTCTGGAGTACGTCAGGGTTGCATTTTAAGCCCAATTCTTTTCATCTTTTTTATAAATGAACTTGTTGCAGACATATATAAATCCTGTAAACATGGTGTGTTTATATCTCAAGACATTGATGATATTATGATGTTACTTTTTGCTGATGATGTAAATATGTTTTCCTATACAGTTAATGGTTTACAGCAACAACTTAATGTTTTGCATAAATTTTGTATTACTTGGGGTTTGAGTGTTAATATTGAGAAAACTAATATTATTGTGTTTAGAAATGGAGGTGTGCTAAAAAAGGATGAGGTATGGTATTATGGTAATACAAGGCTGAAATGTGTTTCGTATTATACATATTTGGGTTTAATATTCTCATCCAGACTAAATTGGTCAACAGCCTGTAAACATTTATCTGTTCAAGCATCAAAAAGGCTATGCAATCTGTATATCAGTTATTCAAAAAGAATTCTTTTATTTCTTTCAAAACGGCCTGTACCATCTTTGATTGTAAGATTTTACCGATTCTTTTATATGGGTCCGAAATCTGGGGAACTAAATACTTTCATTGTATAGAAAAGGTTCATGCATCATATTTTAAATGCTTCCTAAATTTGGGAAAGTATGCTTCAAATAAGGCTGTATTAGGGGAAACTGGGCGTTGCAATATATTTGTACTCAACAGATTACGAGTAATAAAATTTTGGTTGAAATTATTAAAAATGGATTCTTATAGGTACCCAAGGCAAAGTTATATGTTCCTAAAGCGACAAGATGATATTGGCAAGCTTAATTGGGCATCAGAGGTTAGACAGCTACTTTTTTCGACTGGATTTTCTCATGTGTGGATTTCACAAATGGTTGGAAATGAATGTAATTTTTTATATGTTTTTAAGCAACGTCTTCAGGACATTTTCTTCCAAGAATGGTCTATGTCTATAAATAATTCAAGTTTCTTAGAACACTATTCTTCTCATAAATCTCTGTTAGAACCGGAGTTTTATATAATGAACCTACAAGACAAATCGTTAATACGGGCGTTGTGTAAATTTAGAATTGGCTTTCATGATTTTAGAATTCACTATTTACGCAAACCCAATAGAGCTTTTAGTGATGTAAATGAATCCATCTGTAAAAATTGTAATACAGGTAATATTGAAAGTGAATTTCATGTATTATTTGTGTGTACCAAATATTTAGATTTAAGAAGTAAGTATTTATCATTTGTACAAACACCTGTAAGAGATGAACAAACATTGTCCAGTCTGTTAAATTCTAAAAATATTGATATTATCAAATCTATTGCAATTTATTTAAAACATGTCTTTAATGCAAGAAATGCCACCACAACAAACACGTGCATATAATTGTAGCAAGTGTATTTGTAATATAGGCCTTTAGGCCCGAAATACTGAATAAAAATGAATCTGAAATCTGAATCTTCACACATTGGTATCCCAATTGCGTAGATCGATGCTCATGGTGTTGATCACAGGATTGTCTGGTCCAGACTCGTTTATTTGCAGACCGCCGTCACATAGCCGGAATGTTTCCGTGTGTGACGGAAAACAACAAACCAACCAACCTACATGCATCCCATTTCATGGTTATTTATGTTCTTCATATTGGTGATCCACGAAATCATTACAAATGAAATAAACGTAGGTAATTATATGATTAGAGGTCTAATACTTACTGTTCCCTCCTTTCAACGACGACCCGGTAGTCATGCAACCCTCCTCCGTACCCGATTGGAAGCGTCTCAAGTTTTGTACTCACAAGGTTGTACGAGAACACTTCAGGGGATTTGATGAAGAATACCCGAACCAGAACAGGGTCCACTGCCACGCTAGTGCATGCACCTTATAAAAGAATTATAATTAGACAAAGATAGTATCCTGTCAGTCGATATTCTTCCATATAATCGAAGTACTGTGCTTGGTTGATGGATGTTTAACGCCTCGCTCAGCAATATTCCGGCTATATGTAAATAATCGAGTCTGGACCAGACAATCCAGTGATCAACAACATGAGCAACGATCTGCGCAATTGGGAACCGATGATATGTGTCAACCAAGCCAGCGAGCCTGACCACCCGATCCCGTTAGTCGCCTCTACCGACAAGCATGGGTCACTGAAGACCAATATTCTAATCGGGACCATCACAGGTAGACAGTTTACTAGTTACTTTACTTAATATTGATAATAAAAGTTTTGCTAAAGTTTTAGCGAACAGGATAAAGTTTGTTTTAGATTATATAATTCATGAAACTCAAACTGGCTTTATGAAAGGCAGAAGTATACATGAAAATGTGAGATTGTTATTAGATATCATTGAAACATACGGAGATGTAAGTGAAAAAGTAAAAACTGTATTTCTAACTATGATCTATCATTTATGACCCCAACACCCTGGTATGTCCATCCACGTGACACTGTACAGGGAATGTAAAATCGTGGAATTTTATTGCAAATAAATGATGCTTTAAGTAAAACAGAAAAGAAATCTTGGCTCATGAAAATCAACGTAGCAAAGTGGTTAAAGCGTCCGCTCAGGTCACTAAAGACACGAGTTTGATTCCCCAAATGGGTATAATGTGTGATGCCCATTTTGGTTTCCCCGGCTGTAACATCGCCGGAATATCGCTAAAAGCAGCATAAAACTACACTCACTTACTCATCTTTTGCCAATTTTGTATTGTTGATTTCTTAAACCATGACCAGTGGAATGCAAAGACGAAATCAAAGCCATCTCTTCCCACAATTTGAAATGCGGTAAGACTAATTAATACTGATGTGGTATATTGTTTTTTAAGTTAGGTACCACCAGAAAACCTATATATTTAACAAACGCGTTATAGGTTCAGCACGTTGTATTTTGACAAGTACACATTTGGAACTAGCGTGATATTCGTGCACATATCTATCCTTCTGGAGACTTTGCATTGTCTCTGCATTCGTGCGTAGGTTGTAATCCGAACAAGGACGCCAAACCCAGTACACTGTTACGATCTTCTCAAGCATTGTTGTTTGTATCTGGATTTCAAAAGTTGTGAGTTAGTGAGTTACGTTTTACGCAATAGCAATATCCAGCAATTTCACAGCGGGGACTCCAGAAGTGGGCTTCAAACATTGTACCCATGTTGAGAATCGGTCCTGTGTCGTCGGCGAGAAGAACCAACGAAGCCACTTGGCTACCACACCGCTCTTGTCTGCGAGTACGAAGGAAGGATCTGAACACGATCTCAACGCTGATTACCTTTCTAAAACATCACATCAGCTGATGCACATTTTCCAATGCAATGGAAGGATCACGAATGGCCGAACGCTCATATTCATTGATTGATTCCATGGAACACTCATCGCCAAGAAGTGGCAAAAACCATGGATATATTAATATGATATTTTGAATACCTTAATCTGATATACTGGAAACTATTCAATGATATTTTGGTAAGAAGATCCTGCGTATGCCGTATCCTCCCCCCCCCCCCCTACATTTTAATGATGAGGATAAATTTCTTTGAGGTTTTTTTCAGATGTTGGATATGTCTTTCAGTATGTTCAGTTACAATTAAAGATATGTTAAAACTCATCCTTATCAGATAAGGGATATATACTAGTATTCAGGTGATTTTATTTGACTAGAATTAAACTTAAGGGGGGATACGGCTGGAAGTCTTTCCATAGATTGTTACTCACGAAGTCTACTACGAGTTCTGCTTATTAGAGGTAAGATCTTTGGACCAGCTGCCACTAATATGGGTTTCATGTTAAAACAGTGTCGTGAACCTGACAGCGAAGTACCTTCAGCACGAAGCATTTACCTTCTGTGAAGCAGAGACGAAAAAGTAGGTATCAGAAACAAGAGAAACATACATTCAGATAAAAACAAAAGATACTGATGAAAAACCTACCATCAACTATTTTCTTATGCTTCTTCTGAAGTCGTCCGTCTTGAAGATTTAACGTAAACAGTCCATCAGGCTTCCTCTGGCAGTGATAAAGAATATTTTCGGAGTAGTCCATGGCGACATGGACGCCTTTAAACCGCCCAACGAGCTTCCACTTGTCAGAGTTCGGATCACCGAGGAACACTTTTATAACCGACGTCGATTTTCTCACGGTGGTAGTTACAGTCAGAAGTCTTTGTTTCCCCAAAACGTCTGATGGGAATAAAAACTGACTGAATACAAACAACCACGAATATAACGATAGCTCTTTGAGTCTTTAAGAATCGTATGAATGGGTAACTTGATACTTGGAAATCTGGCATTGCATGCCCCTGTTGGAATAAGAGTGCCGTTTGGAATTTCTGACGTCCTGCCCATTTTGGATCGTTGGGGAACACTAAACCTACATTTCTTGTGATTTACTCGTGTGCATTTGACTGTCGTTATATTTGTGAATTAATATTACTTTATGCAAAGTCAGCATATATACTCATCACCATTATTAAGGGGTCATGGAGATAATAAGAGACAAAAGTGTTGGGAATACGAACTGACAGAATACCAACAATCTATATTTCTTGTGACTTCATTCGTATACATTTGGCTCTCGTTATAGTTGTGAATTGTATATTACTTTATGCAAAGTCAGCGTATATACTCATCGCCATTATTAAGGGGTCATGCAGATAATAAGAGACAAAAGTATTGGGAATACGAACTGAAAGAATACCAACAATCTATATTTCTTGTGACTTCATTCGTATACATTTGGCTCTCGTTATATTTGTGAATTATATATTACTTTATGCAAAGTCAGCATATATGCATGTACAATAGCCTGGGTAATGGTCCAGGCAGCAGGGTGACACACGGTCTGCACGATAGAACACCACGGACTTCGAAAGCACTGGATTTTGGCAACAACTCCTGCCCGTGGAATACCCATTGTGTGATAGGACCCTATTGTTATTAGTCTAACAATGACGTAAGTGACGCTGATCATGGTTGGTACCCCAGTGTTGATCCTAGAGTATAATATCTGACAAACGTGGTAAAGTAGTTGTCGTCAAAAGGCCATGAGAAAACGCCTGACTGGCTTCTTCACTGTTCTTCACTAAAATATGCACTTACAAAAACAATATTATTCATTCATTCATTCTGTATATAAGTCGGATCTGTGATGTATCATTTCACTCTTGCTTTACAACGGTAAAAGAATCTATACCGAAACATCTCATCATAACATAATAAAGCTGCTATCCATAAAGTATCGTACCTTTCTTAACACTCACTTATTGTTTGTCTCACCTGATAAACTTGACAGTGTCTTCTTTGGCCTCGGTTTGGTTTTGTTTCTCGCCGATTTTTCTTCTTTTATGAATGCTTAAAGGTATATAAATTAAATAGCCCCCCAAAAATGAGTATCTTGAATTGTGAAAGCCCTAAATGAAGCAAGTCCAGATTTCACCAGGTTCAGGGCCAGGATCTTTCAACGTACGGGGCTCCTTTTCAGTTTAGATGGGTTTATTTGTCACCATCAAAATTATATATATGTATAACATTGTTATCCGGCTACATGATAAATGATGTTGTTTGTTGTAGCAGCAATATTCCAGCTATCTATAGTCTATTGTCATATCTGCCTACTTTAACGTTGTATAACATTGTTATCTGGCTACATGATAAATGATGTTGTTTGTTGTAGCAACAATATTCCAGCTATATGACGGCGGTCTGTAAATAATCAAGTCTGGACCAGACAATACAGTGATTGACAGCATAGGCATCGATCTACACAGCTGGGATACGATTACATGTGTCAACCAAGTCAGCGCACCTGTCCACCCGATCCCGTTAGTCGCCTCTTACGACAAGCATGGGTTGCTGAAGACCAGAAAGGAGATCGCCATACGAATTTAACTACCGATCTTTTAACTGAAGGTATCCTTACATATCAAGATGATGAAATTAATTATTGATGGTACAATAGCCATTCCATAACACAATCATATTCACCAGCAAATCCTTTTCATAACTGATTTACCTGATAAGCTTGTAGAGGGCCCTTTTCTCGCTCTTGAAGAAGTTTTCTCTTCTGGAATGTAAGAATCAGAATACATTTGAACTGTCTCTAAACACCACATTGAAAAAGTTTACAGATTCATTATTTCCGAACATTGAGCCTTAATAACTGTGTCATTTCCAAGGTGGATTTCCTCCCTAATGCTTTATGCTTTAAATTATTTGTTAATCCATGTTGTTCAAAGTCGCCATACCTTTCTCGCGTGGATCGTTAAGTTGCCATTGTTTTCAGCAAGTGACTTGCATCAAATAGTTACAACCCGCTGTGAAGATTCTGCGATATTCTCAACTTCAGTCTTACACAGCTGCTGCTTCCTCTGCACATTCATATCAAAATAATAATAATGAGAATATTTATGACGCGCCTTTTCCAGACTAGATATCCTGCTGAAAGCGCAGTCTGATCTTTATTACACGGGATAACCCCGGATAGATGGTTAATAGTCTCACGTGTTATCCCACCGAGTACCCGTTTTCTGCTGGGTGAACAGAGGCAATTTTGAGCAAAATCACTTGCCTAAGGTGAGACATGTGCTTCGAGGGGCAGGATTGAAGTCCTAGAAACTCTCAGGAGTCAAACTGTCACACACGGTCACCCATCCAAGAACTGTCCGCGCCTGAGGTTGCTAAACTTTAACTGGTTTGTGACCTGGCTCTATGCACAGGACCACACGCCACCATATGAAGTGTCTGTAGTTTAGCATGACTTACGAGTGCGATACGTAACAGGTGTAAAGTTTGTGAAATTAGCATTTACCATTTATATCACCTTGTATTGGTGGTTGTACATAGGAGGTCACTGGTGTACCTATCTTCATACGAAATAGAGGTATCATGTCGGCAACTCCTCTGGTCGCCATGTCATCTTTGGGGTTATAAACGAATAACATTCTGTAAAGATAGCAAATAATACAAAGAAAAAACCTTACGAAATCAAGTTGTTTTGTTTAGTTTAGTTTACTGTGTTTGGTTTTTGTCGGTCGGTCGGTCGGTCGTGTATAGAGGAGCAGCGTATTACAACTGCGGAGGTAAATTATACGGGGGTAATGTGAGACGAGAGATTTTTTCTTGTGGGAGCGCTATATTTTGCACGCAGCGTCCCTCACATCACTAAAAGCCCCTGAAGACATGACACACTATTTACATGTTAAAAGTAACAAATATTACAGCAGACAGTTTGATAGGAATATAAAAGTGTAAGGCGCCAGAAGCTGGGTAGTATATGTAGTTTGAAGGTGGATCGTTGATTGGTGGTTCATGGTGTGATGAACTAGGGATGCTTAGTTGAACGTGGGAAGGAGGGCAGATTTGGGTGGAGGCTGAAAGATGTAGTGGTCAGAAAGTCATGATAATGATTGGCAACGAAGGGGTGGTTTGAGGGTCGAGAATGAAGGGTCCTGTGAAGAGGGGATAATCAGAAATTTGAGTATCGTCATATATATTATAAACTTGCTGATAACAAATCTATGGACCATTCATTTACAGGAAACAATGAGTGAGATAAAATCTAAAGTCACATCGGCAGTATTTTAGCATATCGTGACTAAAAGGAGGTCTAAATACATGGCAAATACATCTAAATGATACAACCCTGTCTACAAATGGCAGTAAACCACTAGGATATCACAGAACCAGAATATAAAACTAGCATCTAACTCCAAAAGTGGATTCATAAACAAAACAATACAATATGTAAACGGGTTGTAGATCGCCAACAACTGAAGGTAGATCACCAATCTAGGGGCTATGGGACGGACTACCTTTGCTTCCTGCATGGATCCAAGATGGATTTATATCATCCCTTTAGCCGCTGGCGATTGTAGTCAAACTTAGCCATCATATAAAACCACGAATATACTACGTTTAAAAAATAGCTAAATATACTGTAAACAGAAAAGCATCTGTGAAATAATATACTTACCGCTTTATAAATGCCAGTACCTTGTCGTTGAAAGCAACCACACGTACTTGAGACTTTCTCCGCGACACCTGGATTGTCTTGATTGTGCTGACGGTGTCATAAGACACCTGGACAACGTTCATAGTGCCGTTGTCGTAGGTGCCGTATATTCTCCGACCTGGGAACAAAACCCTAACTGGTAATTAAGTGAGTGAGTGAGTTTAGTTTTACGCCGCTTTTAGCAATATTCAAGCAATATCACGAGGAGGGACACCAATGGGCTGCACACCTTGTGCCAGTGTGGGGAATCAAACCCGGGTATTGAGCGTGACGAGCGAACACCTTATCCACTAGGATATCCCACCATCCTGCAACGTCATCAAGCACAGCATAACACAACAAAACACATTCTTCCTCGGATTTATAATTACATATTATGAGTTGTGGAGCAAGTGTGATGCTGTATGAAGGGCAACTTGGTCAGTGGCCGTATGTTAATTCAACTAGTAAGTAATTATTCTATGTTATTCTTCGCCAGTGTATGAAGTCACGGCCCTGGATGTTAACCACTTCTTGTCTGCTTCTTCACGTCACTTACCAAGGCTACCAATTCGGACTGTGAGGAACCGAATCGAACAATCAAATGATGTCCGGCTGCCCAACATAACAATCGAAACATTTCTAGAAACCGATGACATACAATCAGCCACGGTGGTTTCACATTAAATGTTAGAATACAATCAGAAAATGTGTAACCGTTTTATGAAACTACCTTTTAAGATTGTTACCACAAATATCGATATGGAAAGGATGCATTTGAAAAGGATGCAAACGAAAAACATAGTGCATGATAAAAACATACCTCTGTAGTGATGGTTTATGCCTCAGGTACAAGTGAGTGAGTGAGTGAGTATGGTTTTACGCCGCTTTTAGCAATAGTCGAGCAATATCGGGGGGACACCAGAAATGAGTTTCACACATTGTACCCATGTGGGGATTCGAACCCGGGTCTGGTTACATTCAGCATTAATAACTGTCATACCTACTCCATCCATAACAGTAACGTCAATTATTCGAAAGGTGCGTCACTTAAAACAGCGGGGGACGGTGGGGTAGCCCAGCGGTTAAAGCGTTCGCTCGTCATACCTTAGACCCGGGTTCGATTCCCCACAAGCCGTGATAGAGCTTGAATATAGCTAAAAGTGGCGTAAAATCCAACTCACTCACTTACTCTAACTCTTGAAATAACATACCCTCAACAAGACAGTGAGGCAATAGGTAATGTGTTTTCCTACAACAACAATTAATGAAGGAGCAACTATCTTGTATTTATTGCGTAACATGGCAATACTTTGTTCAAAGCTTCTTGCAAAATCATGGCAAATTATGGTCATAAATAAGTTATGAGTGGAGCCAAACATTTGCTTAAGCACAGATATAGTTTGTAGCAATCATGGAGTAAGACAAGTATACATGCTCTATCCATCATTGTTCATGACGGACGAAATAACTGCAAGGGATGAAATATGTTGATAAAATGTGTGCATCTTGGTATTGGGCGTCTATATATGTTGATGAAACAATTGCAAAGGTGTATATCTTGGTATTGGACGTCTATATATGTTGATGAAATAATTGCAAAGGTGTACATCTAGGTATTGAGCGTCTATATATGTTGATGAAACAATTGCAAATGTGTACATCTTGGTATTGGACGTCTATATATGTTGATGAAACAATTGCAAATGTGTACATCTTGGTATTGGACGTCTATATATGTTGATGAAACAATTGCAAAGGTGTACATCTTGGTATCGGACGTATATATATGTTGATGAAACAATTGCAAATGTGTGCATCTTGGTATTTGACGTCTATGTATCAGCTATCCTCTAAACCGTGCATGTATGATGTAAATTACTGGGCAATGCAAGTCAATTTGTATTCATCAAAATATGTGGTATTCAGACACATGAACCTAAAATGGTGAAAAACGGTGATTATTACCAAATACCTTGGTATCGTTTTGTTCAGTGTGCACAAAAGCATTAAACCGCTTGCCATGAATCATGTAACTTCTCTCACCATCTGGACTGAAAGCCATAAATAGGCCTCTTCCTCTATAGATGAACTGCCTCTGTTTCTTCTCCGCGGTAGTTGACAGCGATGACGTCGGGGCTGTTTCTGAATATCAGGTACAGGCGCCTGAATAAGAAAATTGAAAAATGCAGGGATGCTGTTACCATATATTGAAATCCATAACAACAATCATAAATAATCATTATCGTTTTGTAAGCAGCTTATGGTACTGTGATGTCTCCGCGAATCATCAATATCACGACGGGGAACACCAGAAATGGGCTTCACACATTGTACCCATGTGGGGAATCGAACCAGGGTCTCTGGCGTGACGAGCGAACGCTTTAACCACTAGGTTCCCCCTTGTTGACGTGAATATGCCTTTCTGCTTTGGGATAGAACAATGAATGTCATTATGTAGCAAAGTTCATTTTTTGGACATAATGTATCATATGAGTAAGATAAAAAAAGACAAAAGATTGTACACAGTGACGAGGTGGGCGAGCTGTCTAAGGCGCCGCGCTAGTAAGCGAAACGTGCCTGGATCGATCCCCACTTGTGACCAGGTGTAAAACTCTTGGAGCTAACATGACCGGGTGTAAAACTCTTGGAGCTAACATGACCGGGTGTAAAACTCTTGGAGCTAACATGACCGGGTGTAAAACACTTGGAGCTAACATGACCGGGTGTAAAACTCTTGGAGCTAACATGACCGGGTGTAAAACTCTTGGAGCTAACATGACCGGGTGTAAAATCCTTGGCTCATTACTTGCAGGCTCTTTCCGTGTCACAACCCTTAAAAGAACCCACTCATCCGATAGCAGGTGACCAAATGGTGGACACACGAGCACGCGCAAACACCTAGCTGTGGGTATAGTAACGTGCAGTAAACTGGGACAAAGTACTGTGACTATGTGTCCCACTACACCCAGTTACAAATGGGTACCTTGTGAGGATGAGGCTGTGTGATAACTCGCTGCGCTTAATAGGCTGCATGAGTTGAATACTCCCCAGGGAGTTGAGTTGGTTAACACATTGCCAGAAGAAAGACATCCATTGATCAAGGGAACACTCCAGTGCCCTGAGCATGTACTAGTTGCGTGGATATATGTGCTATATAGATATCATGTAGATAGATACAGAAAACAGTACTGAGTACTTAGCATACAACAAGAAACATAACACAATGGTCACGAAGGACGCGAAGCGTACAAGTTCACTTCGACTTATATTGACATTTATGTATATACCTGTCACGGCGCCAACTACCGTCCAGGGAGACTGGACCGAAAATGATCCCGAATAGTAAGCAAATACACAACCCGATTGTTGGATACAACCATTTAATAAGTACCCGCTCAAGGATGAATACTGCCCATACTGCCCATACTGACTACAGATCCAAACTGCCTACATCCCAAACTGAAAACAAACACATTGTAGGCAGGGTGGGGAAAGATTTTTTTGCCCTGTGCTTCGTTTGAAGTAAGGGATAATTAGGGGGATTATATTAGTATATATCTCTGCATCTGCTTCTGTGTATAGTATCAATGTTTTGAGTCTTCTCATCCAATAAAGACTACAAGACAAGTACAATGATATTGTTTTATTTTGTTTTGGGAAGCAGTTAGCATGCTTATATTGTAACCTACAAAGCAGGATTTCCTTAATCCTATTAGATGAAGTTGGGTAGGCTTGTTTTAACTATGTTGTTACAGGCTTTGTCTGTCTTTGTCAGGTTATGTCGAAAAACATGGTAAGGACTAAATTGTGTGGCGAAATGTGGCTGAGAAAGGACTGACAAACGACTACAAGGATATCCCACAGGTGCAGACCCATGTCAGGAGAGCAGCTGCCCTTCCACTACTTCCACGGGACATGGTGCAGGACACTTGGATCGGTGCCATGAAAGAAGGCCCGGAGACAGAGAAGGTAAGGAACTTCAACGACCACGTCACGAGTACATGGGTGGAGTATGAGGCACGTTTTCCGGTACGGATCTGGACGCAGAATGGAAATATTGGCACGCGGACTAACAACCACCTTGAGGGGTGGCACCTGAAGCTGAAAAACCTTATTGCCAAAGCCCACCCAAACATCTACCTCTTGATCTGCAACATCAGAGTCGATTGAACAATTGTGACCATATCATGAGTATATTTTTGTTTCAGCAGTATTAAAGCTGTACGATGTTGTTTGTAAACAAATCGAGTCTGGACCGTCCAATGATTGTCACCATGCGATACGATGACAGAGCATGCGTTTATGAATCACTATGAAATAGTGATCATACCAGGTGTTCGCGGAAAGGTGAGCACCAATCATAAATCTAGGCAAAGTCTAATCAATTGTTCACCTGAAATAATACGGGAACGTACGGTACAAGTCGCTATAGGGATATGGCACATACTGATTGTACATCAATAATAAGTACAAACAGACCAATGGCTACCACGCAGGATATGTTCGGATGTACATTCCACAGATAAAATCTCTTAATGATCACTGACATGGGTACTTTGTAATCTAGAGGGCTACATTGAGATGTAAACATATTGTTAATGATACACTGACTGACTGAGTTTGGTTTTACGCCGCTTTTAGCAATATTCCAGCAACATCACGGCGGGGGACCCCAGAAATGGGCTTCACGCATTGTGCGCATGTGGGGATTCGAACCCGGGTGTTCGGCGTGACGAGCCAACGCTTTAACCATTAGGCTACCCCATCGCCCCGTTAATGATACAAAACTGGGATGTGGGATATACAAATTGAAATGCTGAAAAATATAACATATGTTAATTCCGTGCGCTAGATGTGCTTAGGGGCGGTGGGGGTAGTCTAGTGGTTAAAGCGTTCGCTCCTCACTCCGAATACCTGGGTTCGATTCCCCACTTGGGCACAACGTGTGAAGCCCATTTCTGGTGTCCCCCGCAGTGATATTGCTGGAATATTGCTCAAAGAGGCGCAACAATAAACTCACTCACTCACACTAGGTGTGCTTACTTTAAACTGGGGATTACTTCCACACTCCTGACAATCATACGGGCTTTTATTTTTTGGAATCCTTTCTTCCTGACGAGGGAGCAGGTCAACACGTGTATGATGTTGCTTCCAGCTGCCAGGAACACAGCGTCTTCCGTCTCGTCCACTGCGATACTCGATCCAAACACTGAAATTAGTTACCGTTTTGTTTTATTGCTTCATGGACTTCTGCGAAAACTCTTCCTTTCTTTGTTTATTTGTTTGCTTTGGTGTTTAACGCTGCACTCAGCAATATTCCAGCTGTATGGCAGTGGTCTGTAAATAATCGAGTCGGGACCAGGCCACCCAGTGATCAACATCATGAGCATCAATCTACATAATTACATAATGACCGTTATACACCCTATACCGTTAGGACAAGCTTGGGTTGCTGAACACCAATTCTAACACGGAGAAAACTCTTACAGCCATGCCAATTGTAATTAAGAGACAAAATGATATGTTTGTCCTGTAATAAATAGTTTGTGCGTCGTGTTAAGACAGGTTGTTTCTTTGTTTCCAGCTATATGGCGGCGGTCTGTAAAGTCTGGAGCCGACAATCTAGTGATTAAACTCATTAGTGATCTATGCAGCTCGGATACGATAACATGCATTTACGAAGTCAGCGAGCCTCATCACCCGATCCGAAAGGCGCCTCTTTCGACAACCATTAGTTGCTGAAGACCAATTCTAAAGCAGATTTATTTAGAATGGACCCCATGATGCTCACCAGCTAATCTCTCTTGTGCAGATTAAATAGGTCTTTAAAGCTGAAATACAGTTCCAAGAGGTGTCACAACCGATCCCGCCCTCCTTTACAAACTCATTGTTTCTCACCGATATGTCACATCATTTCATATTGGCATGTAATATGTTTCTCGTTGACGATCTTCTTCCAGTAAACCCGTGAAGATCCGGTTAGAATTGGTCTTCAGAAAACCATACTTGTCGTAAGAGGTGTTCGGGTGGTCAAGCTCGCTGACTTGGATGCCACATGCCATCGCATCCCAATTGCACAGAACGGTGTTCATGCTGTTGATCACTGGATTGTCTAGTCCAGATTCCATTATTCACAGACCGCCGCCACATAGCTGGAATATTGCTGAGTGCGGCGTTAAACAAACAATCAATCAATCCTGTAATGATATCTAATACCTACTGTTTTTGGTTTTCATCTTTGTATAGGCCCTCGTCTCAGGCTTATATATGAACCGTCCACAGATATCTGGCCCTCGCTGGCACCAGAAGACAAGATTGTTACGAGATGCCAGGGCAAGGACATGTTTTGCTTCAATGGTGTGAAGAATGATCCACTTTTTGGAGTTGAGAAACATAAGATTGATCTGGTATGTGGTCCCGCCATGTTTGGAGAAAGTTAGCAGACCATTTCCTTCTGAAAGTAGTAAGACTGAAGAGATAAGTTGACAGAAATGACAGTTGTGTTTAGGCAAAAAATTGTGTATTATGTTGCAGTTATTTATCCAAAGACAATTTATAAAACAATGTTGTAGTGAGTGTGTGAGCATGGGTTTACGCCACTTTTACCAATATTTCAGCTATATCTCGACGGGGAACACAAGAAATGGGTTTCACACATTGTACCAATTTTGGGGCGTGAGGAGTGAACGCTTTTATCACTAAACAACCCCACCGCCCCAACAATGTTGAAATTGCACCACATTGTAATCTGCAGGCTTCGAGAGCACTCAGACTAATCCAACATTGGACAGAGCCTACCAGAAGGTCCTCTCAGATGACATCATGATCAGCATATTGTAAACATCGTTATTTTCAATCTTCATATCCAACCTTGGGCGTTTGAAACGCAGGGGATTGTAACGCTAAAAGCTGGCATCAGGGTATATACTGTCACTGACGGGGTCTTAACACTATATGTTGCGAGTGTCGTACATGCAAATTCACTGAGTGTGTGGTGTACTCGTTGCTGCTTTCGAAATTACACGTTTATCATATTTTCACATTATTCGGACTTCTAATTCACATTTCATCACTTTTTGCGTTTCTATTTCTAGAAACCACTATAAATGTTTATTACTTACCACTCGACGTATGTTTTTTTATCTTCCCAGTAGCAGTACCCGGATCCACACAAGCATAAGATGCCTTCTTTGTGAATATCCATTTGAACTTTGCTTCATTGCTTTGTAAGCTGATACCTGATGATAGATAATAACAACCAAATATAACACACTGTTCAGATAAAAGGTGCATTTACCATCCTGTTGTATTTCTATATAGGTACTACAGGATTAAATCAGCGAGCCTGACCACCCGATCACGTTAGTCACCTCTTACGACAAGGATGTGTCGCTGAAGACCAATTGTAACCCGGATCTTGACGGGTACCGGTCAATAGTAGCGGTCACTTACGTCCTTTGCGTCCAGTCTTATGGCATCTGATATGCCTGGGCTGTTAGATGGTCCTGAAACCAATCTAAATCGCAGGTCTTTCAAAACGTAATCCACCATGGAGCATCCCCTGAATTCCTGACACCTTCGTTTACACATCATCACTCCAGCGGGACAATAACTATTGGGAGCAGCTGTCACTACCATGGATATGACAGACAGGAGCAAGGTACCTGGCGTCATTTTCTTCAACTATCTTGACACAGTGATGTACCCTACAATAACGTCTATACAACTACAAGTCAAACTCTTCTCTCAACCGTCACACTCCAATACCTTTGTCACACAGTCAAACTCTTCTTCAACCTTTACAATCTAACAGATTTGTCACACAGTCAAACTCTTCTTCAACCTTTACAATCTAACAGATTTGTCACACAGTCAAACTCTTCTCTCAACCTTTACAATCTGACAGATTTGTCACACAGTCAAACTCTTCTCTCAACCGTCACACTCCAATAGCTTTGTCACACAGTCAAACTCTTCTTCAACCTTTACAATCTGACAGATTTGTCAGACAGTCAAACTCTTCTCTCAACCTTTTCACTCTAACAGCTTTGCCCCTAAGCATCCGTAAGCGTACTGTCGTGAAGTGTATGTTGATCAATGTGAAGACTATTTATATATTCGAGGCAGTAATTATACATCATTATGGCCAGTCCACACGGAAACAAACTACTGATTTATCAAAAAGTGTCAAATATCTGTTTTCAAAGATTTTTCAACATTGAACTGCCACCTCACACGATACACAAAATGTTGTCGTGAATAATGTACACAAGAAAAGCAAGACTTATGGATGTCAACTTCTTTATTGTGAATAACACGACGTTTCGGAGTCTATGCTTGCTCCTTCATCAGGTCGTGTTGACATCCATAAATCTTACTTTTCTTATGTATTCCACTTCTAAATGCACTTTTGATCCAATTATTTACACATCTAAAGATAAGGAAGGAGTGAAATGTTTTAATTCTAGTTGTTCTTACTCCCTACCTGGCCTCGTCCAATTATGTACCACTTGTTATTCAATTGCATGATGTTGTTAATAGAGGTGACTACTGATTGGAATGCAAAGGTTTCTTTTCTCCTTGAATTGTCCCATTTGAAGCTATTTCCCGAATGAACGTATAGTACGTAGTTTCAGTCTCTTTTAATAACTGACAAGAAACTTGAAACCCAGATCAAGTAGACAATTAAAACATAAACTTATTGTTATTCATAGTTCAAATTCAGAGTCGCTTACCGCCATGTTTGTTTAAGAGGTAACAGGGGCGGATAACTCTAAATCAAAGTGAACGAATCGGGTACTTCCTGTATTTTGCGCTGCGCATTTATCAACGGAACTCAATCACTAAATTATCCATAGTCACACATACTACCCATGCATCGATAGTTTTCCGCTTCTACCATCGATTAATTGCTATCGGAGACTCAACAATTGCAATCCATCGATAGTTCGATGAATCGTTACAGCCCTAGTTGTTAATGTTAATCTGCCACAACATACAAAGTATATACTTCTCAGCACTTGGTTGTAGTCCCTTTTAGCTTGAAACAAGGACTCTCTGCAATAAACAAGAACTTGTTACCCATAAATTAGTATGTTTTATTATTGACTAACTTATTGACTAACAAGAACCCCGATTAGTCATTCATATTGCAAAACTAAGTACATAAATATGCTATACAAAAAATCTGTGCATTGCTAAATTCCTTTCTTAATTTGAAAATATAACAATATTGGAAAGTACTCATATGAACTTTATCATGTGGATAATGAGATTATAAGAAGACGGCATATTTAATGTCCATGACTTTAGACGAATTCACGTCTCATACGAGTCCAAATGCGACACAAATGAGAGAGAGAGAGAGAGATATAGATAGAGAGAGAGAGAGAGAGAGAGAGAGAGAGAGAGAGAGAGAGAGAGAGAGAGAGAGAGAGAGAGAGAGAGAGAGAGAGAGAGAGATCTGGTGAATTTAAAGCCAAGGTGGTGCAATGGTCTATCGAAAAGAAAGCCTTGACCAACCCTAGACGTGTGAGAACAAGCATCATCCTGATAGAATGTCGATACTGTGCCATGACTCTTAAGACACGAAGTTGTCACTGGTCCAAGAATCTCTGTAGGTTCTAAAGGGGTTCTCTGACGTGCAATCATCACAGCCGAAATCATTAAAGATCCACTCCCAATGCGATTCTTCCAAGACAAAGACTTGAGCAAAAATCGTTGACATCAATCACTACGGGAAATGTGAAAACTGGATTCGTCTGGAAAACAACTAATGGCTTAGTTAAATATTCGTCCTTTATCGATTCACTCCAAATGGTCACTGTAGATATTATTAATTTATTTGCAGTGTTAAGCAGGAGCCGTATTGTCACGTCAACACACAGACAACTGCTGATTTATTTTTTTTAAATAAAAATATAACATTTATAATTTATAGATACTCTATGAAGAAGAACAACTACCAGACACGATATGGAAAGAGTGATATTGAGTCACAGTTTCTATGAATAAGTTTGTTATATTCTTCTCAGATATAGATTCCATTTGGTGTGAAGCACAAAATAGCTGTGACAATCTTATGTATGGACCACTGAAAAAGATCAGTGATGACACCAGAGTGTTCATCAGTAAGGTGTAATAGTATACAAGTTAGGCTTCAGCATGAATCATTGATGTGATAACTGTTGGGTTTTGTTTTGTTTTATTTTGTTGTTGGTGTTTTGTTTGTTTGTTTTCTTTTTTTTCTTGCTTGTATTGTTCATTATTATCTGTGTTTCTGTTGTACGCGGTCCGTGAAGATCCGGGTTAGAATTGGTATCCTTCAGTAACCCATGCTTGACGTAAGAGGCCACTAACGGGATCGGGTGATCAGGCTCGCGGACTTGGTTGACACATGTCATCGTATCCCAATTGCGTAGAACGATACTTATGCTGTTGAACATTGAATTGATCCAGACTCGATTATTTACAGAACGCTGAGTGAGGCGTAAAACTACACTCACTCACTCACTCGCACATCGAGTACCCCCGGACACCGACTACTGCATAAGTTAAAACCTGTAAAGACTATTTTATTTAATACTAAATAATGTGAACACACTGGTCCTGATTGTAATGATCAGACAGGGTTCAACTCACTCGGGCAGGTGCTGATATAAACTCAGGCAAACGACCTCTCAAACCCAAATCATATAAATCCTTCAAAATGTCATGCTTCAAGACACTATTGTCTGCTCTGAAATTCAAATCCTAATCCATGTGAAAACAATATTGTGCGAACAGTGCACATGATTCACATGTCTGTTTATGTATATCTGTTGTAGTTCATAAGCATGTGACTGGCTTTCTTATGGATTTAATCTGTGTGTATTTCAGTAAAGTCAGTGTTATCTACAACGGCAGAGTGAATGTACACATCAATTGTATCGCCACATTAAACACACACATTCATTGTCTGGAGACAAACGTTGAGGTTTCTTGCAAGCAGCTATAAAAGCAGTGATAAATGCACCACACACACATACAGTCAAGTGGGCCCTTGTAGCCCTACGTCTTCCTCTTATCGAGTACGTTTAGGATTACCACTTGCTTAGATTACGCGGGTGTCGGATCTGAAACCACCATGGAACTGTTGGTCCTCGAGGCAACAAAACTCTTGAAGTCTGAAACATAGGATAGCTGAAGCACATCCGACCATTTACGAGTTCCTGAAGGGAATCATAACGGTTGGGTGGAGACAGGAACAAAAGATCTGCAGATCCATCATGACGCAACATCCAGCTCAAGACCAAGAGTTGAATGACAACTGGAGCAGCTCATCCTGTTACTCACGGAGTATCTCCACTGTGGAAGGAAAATCCTTCTTCTGTTCCTGGAAGCTGCAAGTCACCCTTTCGGACTAAACTGAACAAGCGAATGAGCAATATAAGTGTGTGGATATTGTTTTAATTTTACTCCACTTTTAGCATTATCAAAACAGGGGAAACCAGAACTAGGCTTTACACACCGTACCAATGTCAGAATCGAACGCGGGTCTTTGGTGTGATGAGCGAACACTTTAACCACCTGGCTACCCCACCGCCCCGAAATTAACAAGCAAATAAGGACAAGAAACAAACTGATCTCTGATTCCAGTTTGACTGGTAAACTCAAGAAAAGATGTAATTCACCCAAGGCTTATATATTGACGTCCCTAGTATGGTGATCTACCTTTGGGTGCCGACGATCTATAGCCCGTTTTTCATATTGTCTGGTCCTAATTTGAAATTCAGTTTTAGAGATAGACGCTAGTTGTATTTTTTGTGTCTGTGATATTCTAGATGGTTTTACTGTCCTCCGCTGACAGGTTTTTAGTGATTTACATGTATTTACGATGAAGTTAAACACTTGTTTTAGTCACGATATGGCTGACATATTGCCGACGTGACATAAAATTTTAAATCACTCACTCACTATATATTGACACAACGAATACCCTTATCATCTTAAACACGAATCGCAAAAAATGGTATTAACACTCAATATTTAATTGCATAATAAATACTAACTTTTGGCAAAATGTCATGTTTGTGTTTGTCTTATACCAAAGTACACGGAGCAACACTTTTGTGGCCATGTTTTCAAAAATAAGAAAAAGCTAGTAGTGTTTAATTATTATCAATACGTTTCAAACGCCAACTGTTTTTATTCTACATAAATTATTAAACTCTTCAACCTACGTACACTTATTTGTTTTTCAGCTGCCCTTCCAATCAGTTTCTAAAATGACTACAAGAACACAAATCCCATGAAGGTACGGGTTAGACTTGATCTTCAGCAACCAATTCTTGTCGTAAGACCCGACAGGCGGGACAAGGTGATCCGGCTCTCTGATTTGGTTAACACGTCTTTGTATTCCAATTACGGAGATCGATGCTCGCGAGATCAATCACTGGAATTTCTGGTCCAGAGTCGATGCTGCGTCAAACAACAAACAAACAATATCGTCTTTAAACTGTCGGCGAATTTGGATTGTAGGCCTATAGTGAGGTGAGAGGTGAGGTGAGGTGAGGTGAGGTGAGGTGAGGAGGGAGGTGAGGGTGAGGTGAGGTGAGGTGAGGTGAGGTGAGGTGAGGTGAGGTGAGGTGAGGTGAGGTGAGGTGAGGTGAGGTGAGGTGAGGTGAGGTGAGGTGAGGTGAGGTGAGGTGAGGTGAGGTGAGGTGGGGCGGGGTGGGTGGCCCGGGGTGGGTGGGGGATGGGGGGATGGGTGGGGTGGGGGATGGGTGGGGTGGTGGGATGGGGGTGGTGTGGGCTGGGGTTTAACGTCGTACTTAAGAACATTTCGCTTATATGATGACTTGCATGCGTGTGTATGTGTGGCTGCTTGTACTAGCCCAGACTTAAGCTGGTTTTATAGTGCTAGCCCACTGAGATGCCATGCCGCAGCGAAGCATGAATACCCCACTCAGACACATTATACTGACTCCGAGCCGACCAGTCCTTGTTGTACCCATTAATGCCGAGCTCCAGGCAAGGACCAACAAGTACCATATTTTAACGTCTTTTGGTATGACGCGGCCGGGGATCGAACCGGCGACCTTCCACTCTCCGGGCGGACGCTCTAACCACTACACCCAGGAGACGGTTAGGTCTATAGGCAACACATCGAGACAGTATTTAGTTAACTAAAAGTTGCCCTTCATTAATAAGACGTATGTTATACACGTGTGGAGATGGTGGGATGTTTTATTGGTCGGCAAGTCGACATCTAAAGAGGTGTCTTCTTTATCTTTATTCTGGTACTCAAAAGGCCTCAGGCCTATAGTACACTATATACATTTGTCTTTATATATTCATGAAACCATTTTCAACGACAGGTCACGGTGACACGTAATTGACCAGAGGTTGACCATATCCTGCCACTGCACCAAGTTCGCTATTCTAACCTGCACGTCCCATGGGCCTGTACTGTTAAATATTTGGAAGCATTTCACCAAAATATAATTATACGTGGTCTAAAACTTGCACCGTGTTCATGTACGAATGACCAATATGTACCTAAATCAAAGATTCATTAATAAAACTGTTGACAATGCATCAAACAAACACGAACTAAAGAGATCAATTATTATACTTGTTAGAACCGACAACAACCATTGGGCACACGGGGCCAGGATTACTTTTAAAATATTATCTCTCAAAAATAGTATTTCATGTCAACATTCTTACCGAGTACCATCATCAATCTATGTTTGTGATTTGAAATATCAAGGTTTAAACTATGGATTTACGTGACAAAGTGGAGACCCTTTCCGTCCATATTGCTCTGTAATCTCTCTGTTTCGACAGCTGTAAATGATGTCGACGAGAAGACGGATATGTGGCCATACACACTCTATGGTTCCATTAAAGCTGAAGTAGAAATTGCCTTGATCTAGTTGTGAGTTTCCTAGCGGGAGAGCATTACGTGAGATGTCATGATTGCCGCCTTGTTAAAGTATATTGATTTTGACAATGATAACGGATTCAGTAGTTTGGGACATTATTCATCCACTTACCTCCCAGTTGCTGAGGATAAGAAGTGGTCCTTGAGTTAAAACTTATACGTCACGCCATATGTTGACGAGACCAGTTTTGTTGATAAATGTTTGTCACAAAATACAGTAAAACATTAGTGTGATGTCAGAATTTACGAGCCGAAAAACAAACCGTTGCTGAACTAAAATATTTTAATCAACACTAGGATCAATACTACATTTAATACTATTCAAATATATGCTGTAGAACCACCAACCAAAGGGAGTATCTAGTATTTCTCTGTGATTTATACGATCACCCTTAGTCACTATTTGTTGTAGAGGGGCGGTGGGGTAGCCTAGTGGTTAAAGTGTTCGCTCGTCACGCCGAAGGCCCGGGTTCGAGTCCCACATGTGTGCAATGTGTGAATCCCATTTCTGGTGTCCCCCGCCGTGATATTGTTGGAATATTACCAAAAGCGACGTAAAACTAAACTCACTCACTCACTGTTTCATACCACCCCTACACCATGCCACCTCCACCTACAACAATGCAGCCTTGATTCGTCTGAAACACTTTATAATAACATTGGTTCATTGTAGCTGAAGCAAGAGCATCAAGTGTTATTCATGTATGATGTGAAAGTCCATTGTGTTGGAAGTTAGCGATCTTAGCGCACACACTATGACTGCTGTATACCACGTGATGTTCATGCACGATATGAAACTTCATTCAAGTCAGTAGTTCCCTTATTCTGTGTAGGGTACTATGTGTGCAATATATAGAGATTATTACATGAGCAAGTCTGTCCTACGACTTGTACGGGTTTCGTATAAGTCACTTGACACACTTGCTCGAGTGTCATAATTTATTTGTTATCAATTTTATTCATGTACATTTGTGTAGTAAAACACGACAAGCAAGTGTGACGGTCCTTTCCATTGACGTCACGTTTAATGTTTAATGACGTCACAGACGACCAAATACAGAATCATTGGTCGATATATGTGACAGTGGTTATGTTTCACCATATGGGTAATAAATAACGGTATGTAAACAATCGAAACCACAAACCAGTGCTCGATATTATGAGCAACAACCTGTTCCGTCGGGACATGCTGACACGCAATCAATCGAGGAAGCTATTCTGACATATCGGTCTATTAAGTCGCCTCGTGCAGCAATGTCAGATGTAGGTTGCTTGAGATGCTCCCCAATCAGGAATCCCGACGTGGTTAGTCGTGTAATTCACTGATGATAAATACAGTTAGGTAATCGGTTGTATCGCTCAATTTGACTGTAACGGAATCGGGTGGTCAGTCTCGCTTACTTCGTTGACACATGTCATCGTATCCCAATTGCGTAGATCGATGCTTATAATGTTGATCACTGGATTGTCTGGTCCAGACTCGGTTATTTACAGACCACCGCCATATAGCTAGAATATTGCTGACTGATGTGACTCACTCACTTAATCTGACTGAAACTTTAACTTAAGTATCTGCATACAAACACATATTGATTAAGTCAATGTATTTTCTCATTGTGTGCTTTCAGTGTTGAAATTACACGTTGCATCGTGTCTATCATAGTTCATATGTTTGGGGGGCGGTGGGGTAGCCTAATGGTTAAAGCGTTGGCTCGTCACGCCGAAGACCCGGGTTCGAATCCCCACATGGGCACAATGTGTTAAGCCCATTTCTGGTGTCCCCCGCCGTGATGTTGCTGGAATATTGCTAAAAGCGGCGTAAAACCAAACTCAGTCAGTCAGTCATATGTTTGATTTGATGAAATTCTTTCTGTTTTCACTTTTTTTTGTGTCTATGTATTTTTTAATCGCCCTCGTCAGGTTTAGATTGAATCATTATATTTATCCTGCTGTTTTACTGAGTGTCTTTTTAATGAATGATTTTTTTTTCACTTCGACATTTGGTCTACACAAAGAAACACAGATACACAGATACACACACACACACACACACACACATACATACACAACACTTACCGGTACTGACCGCCTCCGTGGTGTAGTGGTTAGAGCGTCCGCCCGGAGAGCGGAAGGTCGCGGGTTCGATCCCCGACCGCGTCATACCAAAAGAAGTTAACATATGGTACTTGTTGGTCCCTGCTTGGCGCTCGGCATTAATGGGTACAACAAGGACTGGTCGGCTCGGAGTCAGTATACTGTGTCTGAGTGGGGCATTCATGCTTCACTGCGGCATGGTATCTCAGTGGGCTAGCACTATAAAACCAGCTTAAGTCTGGGCTAGTACAAGCAGCCGCACATACACACGCATGCACGTCGTCATATGAGCGACGTTAAACCCAATTTCACCTCACCTCACCTCAACCTACCGGTACTCCTGTAGCGTGTTTCTGGAGTAATGTTTGTGTGAAACATTCCACTAACTACAAATGGAATCGTTTTGTCTTCTTTATCAAGTTGATATGATCATACGTATGTATCACGGTTCGTTATTATAGCAGTGTTTGCCCTCCAAAGGCAAACATGTTACAATCATAACTAACCGTCCGATTGATTCACTTTGTACAAGCAAGTTAACGAAGTAAAATATCGACATGGGAAATAAACAGATCCAGTTCAAAGGCTTCAATAGATCCAAATGTTGGTTGTTAACGACAACACTGATGGGAGCAGAGAAAGTCGGATTCAGACGGAGATTTCCTATGGTTTCCATTAATTGTTGCTTTTCTGGTAAACGTAGTATTTGTTATCGCGATTTATAAAAACACCGTGCTTAGATTCTACTAATTTATGAAATTTAATATTGTTCACATATACACTGAAACTAAGTCAGGGAAGATGCTAACGTTACTTGCAGTATCGTCCGTATAAACCCATGTCCGGAATAATAAATGACTTATGGATGTGGGAAGGTTTTTTTCGCTTCTATTTTCTTTTGATCCTAAATCACGAATTTCATTTTCAAGATGCGTTTCTCAATCACAGAATCTGAGATTCACTGAATGTTTCTGAATCATTGAGACTTAGTTTCGATAAATCACGGAACCTAATTTCAGTAAATTACGGAATCTGAGATTCACTGAATGTTTCTGAATCACTGAGACTTAGTTTCGATAAATCACAGAAACTGAGTTTCAGTAAATCACGGAATCTGAGATTCATTGAATGTTCCTACACCACTAAAACTTAGTTTTGATAAATTACGGAAACTTTGTTTCTATGTACCTATTATGAATATTTTAGCTAAAGTGGTTGAGGTGTGTTAGATCCGACAATTGGTTGTGCAGAGTTGCCTCCCTTTTGCACGTCAGAAACCAATGATCGTATTCGAATGGCAATCCCCCGATCATGTTTCTAGGTTTGACGTCACCATAATGCGGAAGAGCTTACTCACCACTCATTCGAAAATATGCAGGGATATGTCCACTAGAATAATGGAAAGATGTAATTTTATATTATGGAAGTAAAGAAATGTTAGTGAGTGAGTGATTCAGGCGGGATTTACGCTGTCTTTTTGCAATATGGATGCTCATGCTGTTGATCACTGGATTGTCTGGATCAGATTTGATTATTTACAGACCGCCGCCATATAGGCTATATTATTATAGCTGGAATATTGCTGAGTGCCGCGTGAAACTAAACTCACTCACTCACTCATCTTTTGCAATATCACGGCAGGGGACACCAGAAATGGGCTTCACACATTGTATCCATGAGGGGCATCGAAACTGGGCCTTCGGCCTGACAAGTGAATACTTTAACCACTAGGCTACCCCACCGCCCCAATTCATGAGGTGCATAATATATTATTGAGAAAAATCAGTGTGTAAGCAATTAATCTGAAATGGATCTCTTATGTTAAAGCTTGATGTAATATAATTTTGAATTAATAAATCGCGTCTCTAAATGTTCAGTTAAATGTAAGAAAAAAATGAAACTTTATATAATGAAGACAATTACCATGCGTTTCTTATTTAAGACAAGTTCCCAGAGAACAAAAAAGAATTAAGAAGCGTACCAACTTGTAGCCTTTCCTCACCCAATAAGAAACGGTTTGTGAAAAACGAATCCCTTGTATTTTATAGCTTTATGGTGTAGTCACAGGGTCCACGAAGACAATGAATACCGTGTCAGCTGTTTCACTGTCAGAAACAGTCAAAAAGAGCAAAGACCATCATTTTTATATTTGGTAGCATTAATCAATGGTTGTGTTAACGAATCGGTTTTATTTTATGTCTCATTGGGGTGTCTACAGGGTACTGAAGACATCATGAAGCCAATGTCAGCTGTTACCTTACTCAAGCTTCACTGTTTGAGAAATATCTGGAGATGCTCAAAACTGTGTCCTCGAGTGATCGAATAATAGGTGACATTTTAGAACTTTACAACAATGTTTCTACTAGCCTGTGCGGCAGTGTCCTTTGCTGGTCACCTGTGAGGATCTGGGTTAGAATTGGTCTTCAGCAAAAAATACTGGTCGTAAGAGGCGATAGGGTGGTCAGGCTCGCTGATTTGGTTTACACATATTTCATATTCCAATTGCTTAGATCAATGCCCATGATGTAGTTCACTGGATTGTCTGGTCCACACTCGATTATTTATGTAATATACTATTCAAAAAAAGAAACGCATAACCCATTAGAACTGTTGCGACAATGTTCTACTTTCAAACATGTATAACTCGTCCACAAATAGACATTAGTACATGAAGTTTTACATCAGTTTAGAAGATGGAAATGTCTATACAACCAAGAGGACAACTGTAGATAACGGAGACGTTGAGCGCGATGTTGACGACGTAGCACGGTTCCGACGTCGGGTCTCCTGGTTCTTAGTCCAATCTTTCTCAACCTGTCCCGTACAGTTTGACCGGATATCCTCCGAAGTCCAAGCACCCTGGCTGCTGTGCTCTCACCCGTGGCAGTGCGATCACGCAAAAGTAGTACCCGGATGTACCGATCTCGGGCTGCAGTGGTGACTCGAGGCCTGCCTGTACGAGGACGGTTACATGTTATACCTGTTTGGTTGTAACGAGCTGCAAGCCGTGACATCGCGCTCACACTAACATTCAGACGCCTGGCAACAGAAGATTGGTAATCTCCAGCGTGCATTCTTGCAATGGCGATGTTCCGTGTCGCAGCGTCAAGACGTGGGGTAGTGATTTGTCCTTGAAACTCCTTCAAAACGAATGCCGTTTCCGAAAGTAATCTGGATTTTTATAGCTAGACAGTGCATGCTGTTTGCTGCACAATTTCAAGGGGAATGTGATTCCTGTTGCGTTGTGGCAATGCCTTTTTAATCCTTGTAAGAAATCTCATCAAAATCAACATTTTCAGGTAAAGTCGATTTTTCACTTGTGCAATTGTGTAAAATCATTGTTGTGGCAAGAAACACATTAGTCTGATACACTCTCACCAAAGTTTATTTCCGTTTTCGTTATGTTTATCGTTGTTGTAGCGTTGCATTAAGTACATACGTTCGATCGTTGTGTACAAAACAGTTGACGAGAGGTTCATAGGAACTACAAAGGAGAAACAAAATACTTGTTCAGTATACAATCCAAACCTGAACCTAATAAAGTGTACAAATATTCAAAATCCATATTTTCTAAAGAAGAAATTAATTGAATCAAACATGTTTTCTCTTAACTCGTTTGGACATAGAAGCAACATAAATTCAAGAAATACCTCACATCTGTGTTCTGCCATAACTCAACATGCTGTCAACATGGAGGCCTTCTGTCTGACTGAGTCCATGTGCCTCTGATCATGTGATCAGATTGCCAGGATGTGAATTATGTTATAAATTTGTAAAAGTTTAAGCAGCAGCCGGGGTTTGAACTTGCAACAGATACGTTGACAATTTTAAAATATTAAACTAACTTTTACTTTAAATTAAATTGAAAGGCTAAACTTTGTGTTCTGCACGTACAATCATGTTACCAACACTTTTGTTGCATATTTTGACGATTGTTTGAACACAATAGGTAATTAATAGATTTTTAAAAATACAAACGCCTATGCGTTTCTTTTTGGGGGATAGCATATACACTCAGGGGCAAAAGAAACGATACCATATTATTGAGGCTAATTAATGATAGATGACAAAAGATAAACAGAAAATCAATGTTGTAATTTGAAGAGAAATAGGTGAGGAGCATGGAAATTCATTAATCGAGGCCACTAATTGTTTGAGATAATTGAAAAAAACACATAATATTCATATGTCCTGTATTCGATCACTCCAGTATGATGAGATACGTCAATGTCAGTGACACAGGGACACTCCTGTGAGTCAATATCGAGTGTGGTCACCACAGGCATCGATGCAGCCTCTAACACGACGTCGAACAGATGAGGTCAGACGTCTGATCACGTGAGGAGGTATCCTGTTCCACTCCTCCCGCAAAGCCTGGATGAGGGTTTGTCTGTTCACGGGGCGACCTGTCTGGCACGAATCTGTCTCCCAAGATGGTCCCACAAATGCTCAATGAGTGAAAGGTCCGGAGAGCGTGATGGCCATGGCAGGACAACAACGTTGCTGGCGTTGAGAAAGCCTTGAACACGTCCACCTGTGTGACATGGAGCGTTGTCCTGTTGAAATACGGTTCTTGGATTCTGTTGAAGGAAGGGTAGAACAACTAGCAGCCGAAGGACTTGGTCGATATCACGCTGCCCATTCAAATTCCCATCGACAACAACCCGATCCGTCTTTCTGTCACCACATATCCTTCCCCACACCATAACGCCATCACCGCCAAACGGCTCAACCTCCTGCACGCAGCAACGGGCCGTCCGCTCTCCTCTGCGTCGATGCACTCGTGTCATGCCGTCAGGTCTGTTGAGGAGGTATCTGCTGTCATCAGTAAATAAGACTCTGTCCCATTGTCTGCGCTGCCAACCTTGAATGATATGTGCCAATCTCACACGTCGACGTCGATGGAAGCGCCTCAGCGCTACACCACGGTAGGGTCTGTAGACTCGGATACAATGCTGACGAAGTCTCCTGGACACCATCCTTCGGCTTATACGATGACCCAGCGCAGTTGATGCTGATCACGTCACAGTGAGGAATCGGTTGCGCAAATGCAGGGTTCGCAAGTACCGGTCTTCAGCTGGGGTCGTGACCCGAGGTCTGCCTCTCCTCGGCCTGTCCTGTGTCCTGCCTGTCTGTCTGTAACGGGTCATCAGCCTGGTTGTTGTCAGTCGGCTACAACCGAAGATCCTGGCGACGTGATTGTAGGTAGCGCCATGGCCGATGGCCCTTTCTCTCTCCTCTTTCGGTAATCTCGGCATGGTCGCAAACGTAATCGTAAAATGTACATGTCCATAAACATTTTCACGTGCTTTTATACCTAATATTTGTCACGTGTGTCATGTGTGCACGTGCACGAAACTTTCGTGAATAAGTTCACTTTTCTGGGTTCTTGCTTTGCACGTCAGTTTTGTTGAGTTCTGTTTTGAATGTTCATACATTCTCTTCCCATAGAAGTTACTTGTCATATCTTCCTACGAACCTCTAATACGGCCCTTTCATGGTACGAGTGTTGGGGATTCGTGATTGGTTGCAATCACATTTAGTTGTGCAATCAGCGATGTTGTTTCAAAACTGATCATTCGCAAGGCCTCGGTAATTTCCGTTTGTTTCGGGAAAACTGGAACCTCTTCCTCTGCGCGATACGCAAACGTTTCTTCTAGACAGAACTCAGTCATGTAATGGCGGCTCAATGGCGTCTCCATCGCCCTCGTTGACAACGGACAAGCTAGCCATTAAATGTCTTGTGTGTCACATCAACACAAGTCCCCGGCAGAGGAGGAAGATGTGTGGCCCCACATTTACTTGTATTAGTCAAGTTGGATCTAATTCGATGTAACATGTGTTCTGATTGGATTCGTGTTGCGATTTTTGCCGCTAGGGGATTTTACGAGAACCGGGAAAATGGCCGTATAGAACAGAGGTTCGTAGGAAGATATGACAAGTAACCTCTGTGGGAAGAGAAATGCAGTTTATACTAAGTTACACGGATTTTCAGAACAGACAATACGTTGAATGTTGAATGTGATCATGCATCAAACGGGAGAATCGGTTCAAATTTTTCATTTTGCCATGAATTTGAAAAAATGCTTTGAAAATTTGAAAAATGGTCACTCAAAGGTATCAAATCCATGACTGAAAATATCTGATCTCACGATCGCATCATGGCGGAAGATAACAGTGACTGAAATATACTATTTTTGAGTGCGTGAGTGAGTATGGTTTTACGCCGCTCTTACAGCAATATTGCAGCAATATCACGGCGGGGAACACCAGAAATGAGCTTCACACATTGTATCCAAATGGAAAATCGAACCTGGGTCTTCGGCGTGACGAGCGGACGCTTTAACCACTGGGCTACCTCACGGCCATACTATTTTTGAATACTAGTTAAACGTATAATATAGGTTATTAAATCACATTTGCGATAACAACAATATTCAAGGTACATATGTGTATGAGTGACAGTAAATTTTGTGCTAAAACACGATATCTATCTAGTTTATTGCAACGGTCATGACGTGACAAACGGTTTGAACTAAACTTTCCCAGTCTTGATTACTTTACCCCAGGTGAGCACCCCATGCTGATTAAGGAAGCATACCTGCCACATATGCAAGAACCGTATATTGATGTAACAATAACAATGTGCAACCACATAGAGCTCCATTATTTATTTAAAGCTTATTATCGGTGTTTCTGATCTGAAATCGAAAAACCAATGGAAACAATTAACTTAACCTATGCTGCGTCAATATGCACATCTGCTAGTCTTCTGCGCGACCGGTTTCAAATTCAATTAAGCGTAGTTACATGTACAGGTGACCGGGCTTTAAACTGAAACAATTCCGCGATACATTTGTTATGCTATCGACGCATGTCATTCAGGAGACAAAAAGGAATTCATTTATGCATCACTAATGCGACAATCCAATTATGTTGATAGTTCTGAATGCACAATGCTAGTTTTAAAGTTGTCAAATGTAACATGTTATATTTAGGATTACACTTTCTCAGTAAAGTACAGATTCTAGTACTTTTTTGTTGAGTCCGGGATTCGAACCCACACTCTCTGAGTCACGCACTTTACCAATATACAAAGTCAGCAATCTAACCCACTCATCCATCGCGGTTTTCCATCTTCCACCTTGAAAATTCTCTTTAGATTTATGTTGTGTTAGTATTTGACATAGGTTAATGGTGGCGCAGTAGTCCAAGAGGTCGCAAATCGCGGTTAAGAACCCTGACGGTAGGTTCGCATCCAAGATTTGCCAAGTTTATGTACAAGTCAAAACATTAATTACACAACAGTCTCGTTTCCTGTTGACTGGGTTCCGTCCTATTGCGCAACTTAGTACAATAACCAGTCCAGAATTTTGAGACCAATTCATTTAACTGGATACATAAACATTAATCAGTATTATTTGATACATCTAAGCACTTGTATATTGCAAAACTTCGCTCCTTATAATCCTTGCAAACACGTCGTGCAGCGTGCTCTGTCATACAACGAGCTCTGACAAACAGAAACCTGGAAATCTTAAAACGAGGCTCTGCCGCTGGAAAAGTTTGGCGGTCTGGTACGGAATAATATTATATCAATCACATTGTGCGTTACAGAACTACACTGAATAAGCGCAAAAAACACATAACAGGTGTAACCAGCGAGCCAGATGCATTGTGAATCATTTTACGACCACATCAAACAGGGGCAGTCTGTGACGTCTTAGTTAAGGTCATGCTGCCTACACCTCGTTATTAAAGTTTAAAATTGAAATTCACTTGTAAATACCATTTTCTTATGAAACAAGGAATTCGAATTCAGTGTAACCATAGTTGTTTGTGATGACTATTTTCACTTTCACACGAGAAAATTCGGATCGGCTGTAAAGTAGGTCATTGTCTGAATAGGTTAATGAGACTCATGTTTCGGTTTGCCATGCTTGTCAGCTCCCAACCTTGCACATTCTTGTCAACACCCTACCTTGCACATTCTTGTCACCACACTACCTTGTACACTATTGTCAGCACCCTACCATTGCACATTCTTGTCAGCACCCTACTTTGCACATTCATGTCTGTCAGTACCAAACCGTGCACATTCGTATCAGCACCCTACCTTGCACATTCTTGTCAGCACCCTACCTTGAACATTCATGTCTGTCGGCACCCAACCGTGCACATTCTTGTCAGCACCCTACCTTGCACATTCTTGTCAGCACCCTACCTTGCACATTCTTGTCAGCACCCTACCTTGCACATTCTTGTCTGTCAGCACCCAACCGTGCACATTCTTGTCAGCACCCTACCTTGCACATTCTTGTCAGCACCCTACCTTGCACATTCTCGTCAGCACCCTACCTTGTACACTATTGTCAGCACCCTACCATTGCACATTCTTGTCAGCACCCTACTTTTCACATTCATGTCTTTCAGTACCCAACCGTGCACATTCTTATCAGCACCCTACCTTGCACATTCTTGTCAGCACCCTACCTTGCACATTCTTGTCTGTCAGCACCCAAACGTGCACATTCTTGTCAGCACCCTACCTTGCACATTCTTGTCAGCACCCTATCTTGAACATTCTTGTCAGCACCCTACCTTGCACATTCTTCTCAGCACCCTACCTTGCACATTCTTGTCAGCACCCAACCTTGCACATTCTTGTCAGCACCTTACCTTGCACATTCTTGTTATTGTCCGCATCTGTAATGTTGCTACTATTCGCGGCTAGAAATGTCTTTTGTTTTACAGCACATTTAACACAGTGAAGGTGATTTTGAAAATCACTAAATTTCATTCAAATGTCAGACTCAAGGGTAAAACACACGGACTCTTGAGAAAAAATCTCCATTTGTTTCATGGAGTTGTATTTCTTTTAAATATACAAAACTTAAAACAGTTCTGAAATGTCAACATTAAAACGTTTGGTTTGTGAAAAATCAACACATTCAAGCAACGTCAGTCTAAGTAAACTTAGGCTCAGTATTATTCGTTACACTGCTATACTGAGTCTAACAAAACCTTGTGGAAGGTCGCGTCAGATAACCTTTTCAATTGACCAATCGGAACACAGCTTACCAAATCGCGAAAGTTGACGTTCGCACATACCTTTTGAACTTTTACCTCCAAAAATTTGTACCGAACGATTCCGAATGCTATTTTCCGTACGATCGGTTCCTAGTGAGGCACGCCACAGCAGTGAGTAAACAGTCGCTGAAAATAGCGTTTTGTCAGTATTCAAGCATGTCAGCTTGCTGAAATATTAGCTAATGATAACCATGTCACCAGAAACCCCAAAGCGTATATACTGCAGGGCAAATATATGTGTTTTATGTAATTTTCATTTGTTGGGAGATCAGTGTTGGTTTTGTTAGACCCAGTATAGCAGTGTAACGAATAATACTGAGTCTAAGTTTACTTAGACAGAAGCAACATGTGCTTGATACTGATTGGTCCAAGGCAGGGGAAGTGTTGAGATGACCCACGAATTAATCCAAATACTTATTTTTGAAAGCAGCTTAAAAAATGCTGATTTTCTTCTGCAGAACTGTGAGCTAAAAATGTATCCTTATATATGTTAAGTAAGACACTTGCAGAAACATTAGTTGAAATATGGTGTACTAAAACCATACAATTGTTTTCAAGAGCAATTGTCAGAGGATGTAGCAGTGTCGCCTGGGGCCACAATTAACATGGGATTTACACGTTAAATCTTATTCTTGTAGCTGACGTACAACGCCAGCTTAAACGGAGCAGCACCTTTCGTAACGATCGATCTTTGGAGAGTATACTCCACTTTATAATCACCTTACAGAACAGGTATTCCACATAAACCAAAAGGTGTATCGAGTCTTAGATCGCGGTCTTACATGGAATCAGAGTCTTCGTTGGAGGTAAGAATGACTTTATCTTGGGTCCTTTCTGTAGGTGGTAGCAAACTGAAAGCAGTGAAAGTGGTTTTGATATATCATATCTCTCTATAGCACCTTGCAGAGGAACGTCATGATGTCAGGTAAAATCCAATCAAATAGTTATTGCATGTAAGGCCTCCGGCCCATATACAAAGGAGTCACATATAAGTGGGTTTTACATGTTTCGGATATACACTAATCTTTAACAATTTGTTTCTTAGGGAAATTGCATTTTTAACATATAAAGCTAGTATTAATATAACAGCTTCGTCTTTTGAAGAGAGAAGAGAAATAAAAACAGATACAGGATAATTTGACTGATATCCTTTTGGTATATACTTGTTTCGTAGATCACAATAAAATGGACATACAAAAGTAAAATGAATTTCATTTTCAATAGCTGAATGAATATAATGGCCACAAGTCCTACGATCTTTCAATGGACATTTTGTCTTCCTTCAATAATCATAAGATCTAACAATCGAATAAATGTACGTAAAGGGATTCTGATGTTAACATCGACACGTATTCTGTTTGAAAAGTTCTATACACGTGATACCTTGAACTATTTTCTAGAGTGGAATGCCATATAACATATTTAAAGATCGCTGACGAAATTGTTTCAAAAAGAGTTTAACATCACCAACCATACAAAGCCGAATCCATGAGAAAACAAAGGCCATTAACCCAGCTAACATCGCGTAACTTGACCAATATACTGCCCCAGTAAATTCAGAAATTCAAGCTCATTTAAGGCGTGTACTATTTTGCACCTTGGCGTTGAAATGGGGCAATACAAGCAAAGTAGTATGGCCCAATACACAGCCGTAATGGTTGCAAATTGGCCCTTTACAGTTTGGCCGGCACTGTCCCGGTTAAGTTTAAAATAGTTTCTACTATTAAAGCAAGCAGATACCAAAACAAACTCCAGAAAAAACACATCAGAAACACAAGTTTATCCATATAAGTTTATTTCAGGAAACAAGATGAAAAAATGATGCATCCTTCTTTCGTTGATTCAGAGTTCCTGGCCCTTCTGGATGAGCCGATTTTTGTAGTTTATCCTTGTATTTGCTATACACATCATCTTTAAAGATCTTGTAAATTCACTCAACAAATCCCCTTATCAATGTTTTTATACTTTAAATATGAAATATGTAACTTCTGGGAGAGGGCGTTCCTAAGTTGGATAACTCGTGCCCAATCCATTTCTTTTTTGAATAAAATATGTTTAAAACACATACATGCAATGTTTCAAAATGCTCTTTTCCCAGCGAAATTCATGCTGCATGTTATTGTTAAATATTTAGCTCAACACTTAACCTTAGTTGAAAAAGAAGTCTCTGTAAGCGATATACCGTTACTTTTTAGTGACACTTTAAGTCAATTTACATTCAGAAATGTAGAACATATCACACTCAACCTTTTGGCCACCTCTCTTGGTCCTGAGATAATCTTCCACAATTCACCAGACAGGAAGTGCACTGCCTGTACTGGGCCAGTACTTTGCCAGTACAGTATTGCGGTGCAGTATTTACGGTAACCACCCATTTGTGGTTCTGTACTTTTTTGCCTGTAACAGGCCTCTTACGGAAAACAGGCATTGGTCCAGTACTGGCTCTATACTGTCGTACATTGTGCCAGTACCAACGGTACAGACCAGAACGATGCCAATACTGGCCCAGTTACATGATGTTAGACAACTGGGATCATGGTGGAATCTAAATTGTTGCCACATTACGTCTCTGGATAACAGGAAATTTTGAATTGATAATGCACATTATTTGATTCCTTGCCTGTTGCTCCTGGTGGTTGAAATAACAACTTGATTGTAACATTGTCTGAAAAGGGCAACACAAAGATAGAAAATAACTACAGAGATACCCCTTTAAGTACTTTCAGTAAACTGCATCGATCCATACTCAACAATAAGTATTTTGGGCCGTATCATGCGAGAAGATTCGTCAGGCTGATTTTATGAATAATAGATATGTTTATATGAACACTACCAGACATGGAAGCAGAGTAAATAGGGTGCAATAGAAATAAGCATTTGATCTGTCCAAATTATAGTTTATTAAAAAGTTCATTACCCTCCAACTGTTTCCATAAATAACTGACATTTTTGGACATTGACTTGTCTTTTATCTGAAGCTTTATTTCTGCTTTTGCTAGAGCATGTTTCGCCCGTGTCTGATGTCCATTTTCATGAATATCTGAGTGAGATCCAATATGTGCCCACCTTGATTACATATGTTTGTTTAGAAAATCAATGACAACACTTGGTCCAGAGTTTCAGTTCCTGCCGCTGATGGCTTGAAGTGAAACTGTTTCCATCAATAACTGCCTATCAGACGAATTCAACTGCCTACCTGGACCAAGATAAGGGTGTGTGCTTACACCCTGACTATTTTCAACTTCTATTAATGAAATAGCAATACGTTGAATCGTCATATATACCTGATATACAGCTACACCCTGACATAGTACAACTACTGTTTCTCCCTGTACTCCCATTACTCGCCAATACTATTGTACCTTTTGCCCATCATATTAATAATAATTCACTTATATAGATCCTAGTATCCATCTGACTAGTTGCACACTGGACGCTGTTATCAGAATCTGATAATTATTACCGCGGATAACCCAAGCTGCCTTTGAGACGCTAGACGGTTATTTGTGACATGACTTATCTCACCGGGTACCCATTTTCTGCTGGTTGCAAAGAGGCAATTTTGAACAAACGCACTTGCCTAATTTGCTAACACTGCTTATAGACATCAAAACGTATCATTATATAACTGTCCAGGGGAACAATACCAGAATTGTTGTACTTAAAATGAAGGAATATTTTCTAAACATGAAATATGTTACCATTTATAAATATCAATGCGTCTTATTATGAAGACTCAAGTTTCATGTGAGGAATACTATCTCACTAGCAAAAAAATACTTGGTGGTGTTCTTTAAACATGTTCAAGCCATATCTATATTTTTTATTGCTTTTAATATTATATGCTATACCTAGCACAATTGTACTGTACGGTTTGAAAATATGGGAGTTGAAAACCATGAAGAACTTTTAAAAAACTGCAACTGGGGGACCCAACCTACGTTTTATGAACATTGCATCCGTAAATATGGCTCTTGAATTGTAGACGTTATTATCAACACTGAAATGAAGAAAACTATGTGTTTGGGTTCTTTCCTGTTTCGTCAACTTTGTGGAATTTGGGCCAACGTTTGTGGAGCCACCTGCCTGTCTAATTTGCATCCGATTGGGCTTGCCATTTTTGGATATTGACTTGGCCTTTTATCTGTTATTTCCGCTTTTGATAGAGCATGTTTCGCCCGTGTCTGCTTGTCCATTTTCATGAATATCTGAGTAAGATCCAATATGTGCCCACCTTGATTACATATGTTTGTTTCGAATATCATTGACAACCCTTGGTCCAGAGTTTCAGTTCCTGCCGCTGATGGCTTGAAGTGCACTTAGCAAGTCTGTTATGGTGACGGCCTTCACTTCCGGCTGTCCCTGTATCAGGTTGAGTGACTTACCCTGATAGTTCAGCAGGGAGTTCTGATTAACCTGAACGTAGGCGGATCCTCTGTGTTTGGCCTTTGGAACTGTGCACACGGATCCCGTAATCAGTAATGTTGTGGCCTGGATTCTTGGATCCTTCACTGTATACATTGGCCTGTATTCCACAGGAAGTTTGACAGTGACAGCTGTTGATCATGAATAGTAGGCTTGGGTTTTATTGAAACTCTACTGAAACAGAGTCAGATGTTGGGGTATTTTAAGTATAAATCTATGTTTATGACTTTTTGTTCGCTGAATGATCATGACATCACAATTGGGACTTCACATGAGAAGACATGCCATTTTCGTGGTGTGTTTTGGTCATATTGAGAAACAAGGAGTAGTATCCTCGTACATAGACCCGCGGAACAGGGTCTCCAGAGATGTGTCTGGAGCGTCTGGTCAAATCTGTACATTGTTCTGGCAGCTGAATGTCATCACAATTGGGACTTCACATGAGTACACATGCCCATGTCTCCTGAGGCCTTAGTAAAGGATTTTCGAGGTATGGTTTCATTATGGCGGAATTTTCCTTCTTGTATATACAGCATGGGCTGGTGTAAAGGAAACCTGATTGAAGTTAAGTTTAAAACCATCAAACTACAACTTGTCAGTTTTTCCACGAACCTTTGTGACGAACATCTTCAATTTCACAAACCTCATGCACTATCAAATCAAATTTCAAAATCAAATTTCAAACATCTTTTATAATTGGACGCATTCGCATGATAGGTCATCCTCGATAATCTCCAGGGTATACGTTACGATCACTCTCCACTATATTCTGGATGGATCCACGGCTTTTATGATTTTATTACCTCCCTTTGCTGGCTTTTTATCCAATCAGGTGTCTACGCTGGGAAGTTGAGCGAACCAATCACAACTCACTTTCGCTTCTTAAATTATCTAACCGTTTATACTTGGCAACACAATTGATGCAGAGGTATTCTGAAAGAGGTAGAAGAAGTCCTTGTCATATATGTTTTAAAGTTTCAAATCTGTCAATATGTCTGTATGATTTCCAAAACAATCTGAGTGGCACTTACGAACAAACCTTCGCGACTGCGACTGCTATCTTTGTTGACATTGGCAAGCTGGGGTGTAACGGCGGCGTAGCTGATTGGCTACTGTGAGAATGCGGAGCCAGCAAAGGGAGGAAATATATTTATCGGACCAAGCCGTGGATGCATCTAGGGTATAATGGAGAGTGATCGTAAGGTATACCCTGGAGATTATCGAGGATGATGATAGGTATTTAATGAAGTTTGCATGTGCCGTCCTGTTGTTGTTTCCACATAAACGTTTCATGTGATATCTGTGTTACGTTAATTTAAAAACGGGTGTTTGGACTATCTGTACTGAGTGACACATATTCTCAGTACCGTATTATGATTATCATAACAACTATATCCTTTCCGGGCGGTTCTTCTGCGTTTGGCGAATCTATAAGCATTCCTTATTTCTCGGTGTGTGTGTGTGTGTGTGTGTGTGTGTGTTCTCGGTATTGTGTGTGTGTGTGTGTGTGTGTGTGTGTGTGTGTGTGTGTGTGTGTGTGTGTGTGTGTGTGTGTGTGTGTGTGTGTGTGTGTGTGTGTGTGTGTGTGTGTGTGTGTGTTTCAGTTGCACTATCTCTTTACATTTGTTTCGTCGATTACTGGTCTGACCCGTAACTCATACTACAGCTTACAGCACAATCGATCGTGTACTCTTGATCTGTGACGACCAGAAAGTTTTTGTTGTCAACATGTTGGAACTGTTTTACCTGTTCTATTGTCTGCTAATCAGACTGTGCAACGAAACTGCCACTGAACGCGTACTTCTACCAGTTTGTAGAATCGATTGACAGACGCCCCATTGTTAATGTATATACATGTACGCACAAATGTATGATTAGCAGAATCAATACGATTGACGCATTGGTCCATAGAGATGAAACGACCCTCCATGGAAGTGTTAAAAACAGGACTGAAACCCTACGGATCTGTATGGCCCCACTGTGTGCGCCACGGACCAACTGTCAGATGTGTTGTGGGGTTATGAGTTTGCGTAAAATGTTTGTGATCAGCACTATCTTTATATTTACATTTATATTGTACGCCGAAGACCCGGGTTCGAATTCCCACATGAGTGCAATGTGTGCAGCCCATTTCTGGTGTCCCCCACCGGAATATTGCTAAAAGCGGCGTGAAACCAAACTTACTCAGTCACTCGTCCCCCAGATAATATCGCTCTTTGAATCAAGTTGGAGATATCTGTAACTTTGAAAATCTAGTCTCCTTTATAGAGCCCAAACTCCCTTTAATGTGTTGCCTCAATATGTTTAATTGTATTTTCCTGAATCTTAACTTTGTAGCCATTATTTGTTTCTACTGGATGCTCATCAAACCATTGCTGACACTGTCCAAATGACTCTCAACTAAAAGTCTCTTAAACCTGTTTCATTATTCGTAACAGTCCAATAGAAACATTTTATTCGACCGATGGTTTACAGTATTTAAATATTTTATTTTATTGTCAGAGTACCAACAATGTTCGAAACACGAAGAGAAATGCCACATCAAATACCATGAAATATGTGGACTATAAAGTGAACAAACACATATGGTGTTCCATGGAGCTACAATATTATGCTAGAAGTCCTATGGTCTTTTACAGGTTGCTGGTGGTCCTGAGCCCGTATTGTGATAGAAATTTGCAGATTCAAATTAATCTTTTTGCATTAACGTGGTTATTTTCTATCATAATACTTGTGATGCTTTGCTAACGTTTGGTTTAAACATATGTATTTCCGTAAACCTACACGCCGCCTGCATAGGTAAACATGTCTTGCTACATGTTTAAACACCTCTCCAGCAATGCACACAATAACAAATGAGAATCCTGCGGTTTCTAAGGATTTCCAGAGTTGAGGTTACCTCCCATGAAATAAAAGTTTGGAATTTCATTTAATGGTGCTGCTTTTGGCCATAATGAGAAACAATCAAGACAAGAAGGAACGAGAATGGTCTTCAGGGGAGTGAGTGAGTGAGTTTAGTTTTACGCCGCACTCAGCAATATTCATGCTATATGGCGGCGATCTGCAAATAATCGAGTCTGGACCAGACAATCGAGTGATCAGCAGCATGAGCATCGACCTGCGCAATCGGGAACCGATGACATGTGTCAACCAAGTCAGCGAGCCTGACCACCCGATCCCGTTAGTCGCCTATTACGACAAGCATGGGTTGCTGAAGATCAATTCTAACCCGGACCTTCACGGGTGGTCTTCAGCGGAACAATAAGGGTCTTCAGAGGTGTGTCTGTCGCACTTATGAGAATTCAAATCACTGCATCCTAGTCTAAGGCGAGTGAGAGTTGATTTGACATATTCAGCCGTCCATGGCAGGTCGAAATGCCGTCTACAATCATCGATGTTATGACTAATTGGTTTGGAAGACCATGTGGATCCTGTAGTCAAGTCTATGAATTGTTCCATGTGTTACCGGCAGTTGGCAATACATGATTTGACATACTTCTGCAATTGATAACTTATAAGTGGAAGTAACCCAACTAAATACTTTAAGTAGAAACACAAAGGGAGTGAAATCAGAAATATAATCGGGAGTTACAACATGTACCTAAGGTACCATTTCCTAGCAGTTCATTACGTCTAGTGTTTCACCTTCACCCTAAGGATTTAAGTTTGATTACTTCAATTATTGTTTATATCTTTTACAACGAATTGTTCTTAAAGCATGTAGGAGAATAATTTTTTTAAATATTTGACTTTAATTTATAGTACATTTACTATAAGATAAATGATTTGTATATAATACAGAGAAATGTATATATGTTTTCTTCACTGTGTCATTGAAATTCTGACGATGTGGCGTTATATTTTGACCCGCTCTTATAGCGATATACTACTTAACATGACTTTTCTTTTTCCTTCCAACTCGAACCTAAAACGTACTGCCTCGTCATATTAAATGTTTATCTTTTAATCAGTCGCTGCCACAAGTCCCAAGAACGCGAGAAATTGTAATAAGAATGACATTAAATGAGAATCAAGAACATTATTCAGATAATTTTGTCTTTATTAAAAAAAAAAATTCCTTGGCTTTTTTTTACCCGACCGACCGTTCCGAATTTGCTGGCTACTTTAAACACATAAAAAATTATCTTATTTTAATGGAATCCTAGAAGGGACATTGTCGCGTTGTCGCATTGTTGCGTTGTCAAGAACAAGTAAAGTGAGACAAAATAAACCAAAACGCGACACGCGACATCGCGACAACGCGACATTTCGCCCATTTGTCGCATTGTCGTGATGTCCCGCGTCGCGTTTTGAAAATATTTTTCGATTCCTCCAAAGGGCGACACGCGACATAGCGACAATTTTCAAGGTCAAAATATGTCGCGTTGTCGCGCGTCGCCCTATCTAAGATGTGTAAAAAGAAGCTTAAAAATTCACTAAAACGCGACACGCGACAATGCGACATATTATAAGAACTTTTCTTGAACTTAATGGAAATCTTTCATTGTTGCTTTGAAAATTATTGTATATATTGGAAATGTATTTGGCCAATCAAGTGTGTTTTAGCTGCAAGACAAATTATTAGCGCTACTATTCATTGTAATCACGGCACACGGTGGCTTTGTCATTCAAGGCGGGGCAATTTGCTGTGCAGAGTTGAGTCTCTTAGTCACACCAGAAAACTATGATCATATATAGGTTCTAAACCCAGTACCATACATACTCATCACTTTGGACATTTCACCTATATCAAGCTCACAGGTTGTGAAAAAACTCAAATATTGTTAAAATTCAGGCCACATCGGCAGAAACATCAAGTGATGTCCACGAATGGGTCACTATGTTCCACAGTGTGGCTCCTCAGATTCTTGGTACAGTCCTGTCCGACGCTGATGAACTTGTTCAGCCAGCAGTGGCTAGATACCAGGTAGAATGAGATGGTAATATCACTTAACCATCCAGCACCTCAAATACAGTTTTGGTCGACTTTGAACGTGATATTCTTCTTGGGAAAACGCCATGAAAATGGAATGTTATGATTATGATTTTAAAAGCGGTCAAATCGCTTGGCAGAGTTGCGTACCCTTGGAGTGCCAGAAATCAACCCTCGCTCGCTCGCTCCCTCCCTCCCTCCCTCCACTCAACTCCCCGCTCCACCCACTCACTCACTCACTCCACCCCACTCCACTCCACTCATCTCCACTCGACTCTACTCTACTCCACACCACTTCGCTCCGCTCTACTCACTCACTCACTCATTCCGCTCCTCTCCACTCCGCTCCACTCACTCTCACTCATTCCACTCCACTCCGCTCCACTCCGCTAACTGACTCACTTCTCTCACTCACGCATTCCACTTCACTCCACTCCACTCCACTCCACTCCGCTCCGCTCCACCCCCCTCCGCTCACTGACTCACTTCTCTCACTCACCCATTCCGCTCCACTCCACCACTCCACCCTCCTACTCACTCCACTCCACGCTCCCCTCACTCACTCATTCACTCACTCCGCTCACTCACTCCACTCCCCGCTCCACTCACTCACTCCGCTCCGCTCCACTCCACTCCACCCTACTCCACTCCACTCCGCTCCGCTCCACTCCACTTCACTCCACTCCGCTCCACTCCACTCCAAATATCGAAAAGTAATCATGCTTGTTATAGTTTATAAAATCCGCCGTTACTAATAAAACGCGACACGCGACAATGCGACAACGCGACATTTTGATGAAATGTCGCGTTGTCGTATTGTCGCGTGTCGCGCTTTGTTAAAATATTTAGTATAGTATGTATTAGAATGTATTTGACTAAAATGAGGCACGCGACAATGCGACAACGCGACATTTTGATGAAATGTCGCGTTGTTGCGCGTTGCGTGTCGCGTTTTGTTAAAATATTGAGTATAGTATGTATTATAATGTTTTTGACTAAAACGCGACACGCTCACGCTCTTCCGCGTAGTGAGTGAATACTGTCTTATACCGGAAATCAGGAATGATGTCTGATGCAAATCCTTACATAGGTTTTTTTAATTATCCAAAATATATGGAATCCTGGAAGGGACATTGTCGCGTCGCATTGTTGAGTTGTCGCCCTCTCAAATACAAGCAAAATTAAACAAAACGCGACACGCGACATCGCGACAACGCGACATTTCGCCCATTTGTCGCATTGTCGTGATGTCGCGTGTCGCGTTTTGAATAATATATTTTTTCGTTCCTCCAAAGGGCGACACGCGACATAGCGACAATTTTCAAGGTCAAAATATGTCGCGTTGTCGCGCGTTGCCTTATGTAAGATGTGTAAAAACAGCCTTAAAAAATTACTAAAACGCGACACGCGACAATGCGACAACGCGACATTTTGATGAAATGTCGTATTGTCGCGCATCGCGTGTCGCGCTTTGTTAAAATATTGAGTATGGTATGTATTATAACGTATTTGACTAAAACGCGTGTCGCGCTTTGTTAAAATATTGACTATAGTATGTATTATAACCACAGGGGTTCGAATCACTGTTTTGCCTCTCTTCGATAAACATCGACAGTTTCCGTGGATATTTTAATGACTCGGAAACAGAAAACGGCTCAGCCTGGTTCCCAGGGTCTGCTGCCCTAACGCTTCCACACTGAAAAAGCCATTTATTATCTAATTCTTTTCTTATGTATTAAGAGGAAATAATTGATAAAGTTCAAACCATTGTTTTGTAACTGTGGGTGTGCTTGTAAAATTATCGGCTCTCAGTAACATAATACAGAAAAATATATTCCTTATCTTGAGTTACTTTGGTACATATAATTTGTAATAAAATTAAACAGATCCATCCATGTTCACACTTTTTTTCGAAGAATGTTGTCTGAATCGGTTTGTAAAACAACATTAAAAGGTTTTACCAATATTATTCAGAAATGTTTATGATTAAAATAAACATGGGGAATCAAATGGTCTGTACAGAAAACACACACAATTATACTGCTGAATACAATGAATTTGACCCACTATTTTACTATAATGAATATATAATAATACACAGTATGATCAGTATGCTAATACACTACCATAAAATACATACATTGCCTTAAACGTACATATATTTGAAGATTAACATTTAACACAGATGTACATTCCGCTATTTGAGCTTTTTACCACTGAAACTTGTCCTGAGTACTGTAGTTTTTATGGCTTGAAGCCACCAGTATCAGTGTATACATTTGGTATACATGTATACTCTCCCAAAAAGAAACGCACATAGGAATTTCAACTGTATTTTTATGTTTATTTTGAAACATCTTGTAGGCTTTATGAGTGAATGAAATATAGCGAAATTGCACACTGGGAATGCAGACTTATCCGTCTTTGGCACCAACTCGAGGAAAGTCAGTTTGAGTGTCACATGGAGACGTGTGATGGCGCTGAAGTCAATACCTCGTGTGACCACCGTGGGCATCCAGAACTGCACGGCATCGCCTCGGCATCTCAGAAATCAGAATCAGAATCAGTCTCAGAATCTCGTGTTGACCAATAGCAGCCCACTCTGCCTGCAGTGCCTGTGCGAGTTGCTGAAGTGTCTGGGGCTGAGGGTTACGGCGTCGCGACCGTCTGTCCTGGGCATCCCACAGATGTTCGATCGGGTTTAAGTCCGGTGATCTTGTCGGTCGAATCTGTACACCTGGGGAACGCAAGCGTGGGCGAAACGTTCACGTCGACGTCTGTACACCCGCATTCTTCCATCGCGTCGTTCCAATAGAAATCGTGATTCATCACTGAACCAGATTCTACGCCAATTCGGTAGGTTCCAGGCCTGAACGATGGTGCACCATTGAACTCGATGTCGACGATCTTGTTGTCGAAGCACAGGGCCAAAATAAGGTCTTCTGGCACGTAAATCAGCCTCTCTCAACCTGTTCCTGACAGTCTGTGCAGAAAGCCTCCTCAATCCGGGTATTTGTGGAGCGGTACTGGTCGCCGTAGCTGTTTGATGACGCAGGTGATGTACCCGGAAGTAGCGATCCTGCGCCGCAGTGGTCGCTCGAGGTCGCCCACTACGAGGGACATCTGCTACCGCATTCTGCCGGCGATATCTTTCCCAGAGCCGTGAAATGGTGCTTTGGTGAACATGCATGCGTCGGTTTACTGCACGTTGAGACGCCAGCTTCAAGTAAACCAATGGCGATATGACGGTTGGCTTCACTTAGACGTGGCATTTTGCGTTCGTCAACAATATTCCAAATACAGTGAATAATCGACAGGCAACGATCAACCTTTTATACCAATCATTGAGACTATCTGATCCCCAACTTTCACGTGCATTGCATGTGAATTGTGTATTCTGTGACACTACACGCCGAAATCATGCTGTTAAATACGGGTATTTTACGGATGGTGCGTTTTGTTGTGATGTTTCAAAACATAAACACCATAGGACTCATAAACAGAGCAAAACCTTTTGTAAAATGAATCACGTTTTCATTCATTGCTACATGAAATTGCTATTTTCACGATTCATTTCTTTTTGGGGAGAGTATATATTGATTATTTGAGCATGATAACCCTGGTGATATTAGAATAGATCAGATACATGTTAATAATCATATAATTTGATATCAGCAATTATTCAGCAGTTAACAAGTTTGATTAAATGCTACAATGGTGTCTTTGGGGTTACTTTATGATACTTTAGGGCTGTGCATACAAACATATTTCAACACATAATCAGTGATTTTACACTGAAGTTTGGAGAATGACAGTGCTCTGAATTTGTTAGCCAGTTCACTATTGATATTTGTTTTAAATTGAAATGGTATGGTTTGTATCTAAAAATCTGGGTATTGTGTTAAGACCTATCCTTATTTGGACTAAAGCACTAACTACTCTTGGTGTAGAGATTGAAAAGGCTTTTATGACATTGTACAGATATCAAAAGAAAGTTGGAAATATACCATTTCCAGATTTATTTAAGATATTTAGGGCTCTTTGCCTCTAGGCAGGAGACCTATTGTAATCTTTAATGTTTGTATTATTATTATAAATATCTATTATTCCGCCGTATTTTGTACCAGCCCTACAAAGAGCACCAGTGGACAGAATCGCTTGAGAAAGGTCACCTAGATGCCCATCGAGGTGTAGATATTCCCCATTAAAATCTCAATGCTCTAGGCCCAATAGCATAGGGCAGATAATTCAAAATAATTTTAAAAATTCAATTTCAAAAGCAAGTATGTGCAAAACTACTTGTCTAATAAGTGCCAAAGTTCTTGAGCAGATGCGCAATCAAAATGCGTACAATTTTGCTTGGACGGGTCAAGTCGCTAAAATGTACCGTTTGGCAGTTATATTTGTTAAACTGATGTCCAGTACCATTGTGCAAATTCTGCACAAAAAGTGCCACTAACCGATCTTACCTAAGATCAATCTTGGCAAGTTACGCCAATGTTACAATCGTCTCAGCTAAAAGTTACACCCGTTCCACTACCCGATCTTAGGCCGATCGTAGCCGGTCCCGATCTTACGATCCGATCCAAGCTTAGATCGAGACTCTTTCGTGCGAGAGATAGAGGAATGCGAGGCACGAGTTATCTCCCTTTGCATATTCTGGCAAATGATGGAAGTAGTTTACTAGTTTTCAAACTGAGTGAGTGAGTGAGTTTAGATTTACGCCGCACTCAGCAATAGTCCAGCTATATGGCGGCGGTATGTAAATAATCGAGTGTGGACCAGACAATCCAGTGATCAACAGCATGAGCATCGATCTGCGCAATTGGGAACCGATGACATGTGTCAACCAAGTCAGCGAGCCTGACCACCCGATCCCGTTAGTGGCCTCTTACGACAAGCATGGGTTATTGAAGTTCGATATTCTAACCCGGGCCTTCATGGGTATTTTTCCAACCAAGTGTAAACGTGGAGAAAGAACCTAGAGCAACATATTAGGGTAGTGAGCACCTTGGTTTCAGGTGCAAGTGCGTGTGAACGCTGGGTATCAGGCATAATATAATAATAATAAGTGCACATTTAGAGTGCGCCTATTCCACATCCTGGGGCATGCTCAAAGCGCTATGTACAGATAATTTACACGAGTATTTACAGCCGAGATTATAAGTAATATACTGAGAACAGGTTTTGAGTCTGGACTTTAAAAATGTCAAATTGTGTCAGAGCTTTTAATATGTGCCTGAACCTTGTCAATCAGAATAAACAAGGCGTGAGGAGGCATCCTCTATAACGTATGTAGAATCTGTCAGTGGTCTTGAATAACACGCGGCCTGTATTTAGAATCCCCCACCAAATAAGCGCACGTGAAATCAAACATATTTGTATCTTTTTGTTTCAGAACATTGTTCACTCTACGGCTGTGTTATTCTTAACCATGACGTTGCAATATTGTTGTACAAATGTGTTACACCGACTCGCTCGGTTGTGTTCCCATGACGACAGTGGTCAGACTGGCCTGACATTTGTAAGGCTTCAGTGCAGTGTTTGTTTACATCACAGAAATATACAAATTCATTTCATGGGGGATTTTAGGGGACGCTCACGGTGAAATGCTCGCTCTTATTTTTCACATAGAATAGGAAAGCCACCATTTTGGTTTCTCTACGATTGATTTTAGCTATCCTAAGTTGGTCATGAGCAACTTAGACTTTGAATCTTAACTTTACGATTGACTTAGGTAAGATTGGTTAGTGGAACGGTACGCCGATCGTAACGTCACGCTAAGATTGGGATTTTAGGGGTTTACGATTGGCATAGGGCTAAGATCGGTTAGTGATTCCAGAACACTAATTGTTTTGACCGTAGACTAAAGAACAACTGAGATACCAACTTTTAAAGAGGGAACTATTTCTTCTCAAGAACTTCTTAAAAGGAACATGACCCCCGCGACCCCGGCTGCATTTCAACGATTCGCTCCCGTGTCAAAAACGTGTTCTGGCTGCGTTTGGGGCGATTTCTATCCCTCAAATACAATTCAAACACCCGATTTCGACCAAAATGTACTTGTACAAGTGGGCTATTAGTGTGGATTATAACTAACGATTGCAGTAATGTATCTCCAAAGACAACGGAGGGACAAGTGAAATTATATTTTCCACATTTTAGTTGCTACCTTCATCGGTTCTCTAGAGAACACAATGAAAGTTAGCCGTATGTATCTTAAACGTTAGCTGATCAGTTTCTGTTCTTCGGTGCATGTGAAAAGTATCACCGTTTGGTACATATTTTCTTCATGATTGTTAGAGGTAATTAAGATAGATTTTTGAACAAAGGGTTCTTCTGTTTTGAGATTCATGATACCCAAGTGATATTTTCTAATCTAAGAAAAAAGGTTTGGTGATGAATTTATCGAAACTTAAAGACCTTCCAGTACTTCCAGTCGAGGAGGCATTCGACTAGCAGTGATATGATTCATATTAACTAAAACTATTACTACTTTCATCAGTTATGTGACAGACACAATAGGCTAGATAGAACTAAAGCCAAGGAGCCGACATCGTTGCTTGCAACTATATTTGATGCTATGATTGTTCCTATGGTGTGTTATGGTGCAGAGGTATATGGTACCTCATTCTTATTGAACTATTGAAGATGTTCAGTATAAAATGTATAAATGGTTTCTCAAAACAATGGTATGGTTTGGAGAGAATGTGGCACAGCCACTCTCCAACTTGTCAACACCACAAGGGCTATTAAGTATTGGTGCAGGCTACTGCATTAGGATGAATGCAGACTGCCAAGGCTACCTAATGGATGACTCTGGCTGTACCACATGGGCTACTCATATTAAAGATATTCTGTTTAGACCTGGATTTGAATATGTGTGGTTAACACAAGATGTGGGAAAAGTGAAGATAATGTGTCCGTTTCCGATTACATAAAAACAACTGTAGCTGTATCTGGAGTGGGATGGGTAATGGGGTACATTCAGTTTTATTTTTATCATAGTCATGTGATTTTACATATCCAGAAAATAACAGGCATCACGCAGATGTTGTAATGCCATGGTCACTGAAGATCATTATGTCTATTCCATCACCATGATCAACCTCATGCAAAATGGAAGAATAGAAATGGATGTTATTTTGAAATGATATATGCAAAATGAGTAAAAATAATAAATATATTCTTCTTCACATACATTGTCAAAAATAAATGGTTGAATTAATCAGTTATGTGTTACACATGTATTAGATTTATTTATTATTGATTACATAATGTGGTAAACATCAATTTTCTAGTTACTATTATTGGGTGTTCAGTTTATTTCCAGCATACAACAGGAGAAAATGGGACCAAATCATCAGATTATACGTCATCAACTATGTTAAAATAAAGATGCTAACTATATTCAATCAATGTGGTCGTTCAGATCCATGTTTTATGTGTACGATTTTGACACAATAGCGAGCTGGCAGGAAATATCAACGCATATGTCGGTGTTGAAAATGGGTTCTTTGTTATTGTAACGATTTTCGTGTCTCGAACCTGCATTAATAACGTTTTCGCACACGGAAAGATTTACGGAAACTGACGATGTTTACCGAAGAGAGGCCAGACATTTGTTCAAAGCAGAGGGTAGTGCTAATGCGAGGGTCAGTGTTCAAATATCAAAAGCGGGTAGACAAATTGAAAACAATGAGCAGAAAGCTAAAAGAATAACCTACAAGCTCAAAACAATGTTTTGTGAAAAACGTAAGTTTTGATTGAACCGCACGTTAAAATAGTCGTTCTGTCCGGTTTTCGATAAGGTTTTGAGCATCGCGAGTGTCACCCTTTGAGTATTGTATGTAATGAGTGTAGCGTTAGAATTTTCTTAAAAATTCATTTATTCACCGATCTCGTTCAAATTTGAAATATAGGTTAATCATAACATAAAAAAAAACAATATACGATTGCAAATGTCTAGATTTTTATTTGTATTGTCCAAACAGTGATTCGAACTCCTGTGGTGATATAATGCATATTATAATTTATAATTGAACAAAGCGCGACACGCGACAATGCGACAACGCGACATTTCATCAAAATGTCGCGTTGTCGCATTGTTGCATTGTCGCGTGTCGCGTTTTAGTCAAATACATTATAATACATACTATACTCAATATTTTAACAAAACGCGACACGCAAAATGTCGCGTTGTCGCATTGTCGCGTGTCGCGTTTTAGTCAAATACGTTTATAAGACACGCGATACAACGCGAATTTCAAAACTATTACAAGGATGATTATGTTTAGATGTTTTTAAAGGGCTAAGATACACAGGGATCGAACTCAGAGTAATAATAAATGTGGCCTCGAAGTTTGTGGGTTAAGAGTTCTTGGTTAATGGAATGGATGTGTTGAAACTGGCCATTTTGCTGAAAATTATTATGATTGAGTAGGTACATGTGTATCGCTTGGTATATTACTATTATTATAAATAATATAGGATTCAAATAGAATTGAAAAACAGACATCACAACACATTATTGTAACGAAATATCTTGCTAATTTACCAAGTTCCCTAAACCTTAAGTGAGTGAGTGAGGAGTGAAAGGAGAGAGGAGGAAAGGAGGAGGAGAGGAGAGGAGAGGAGAGGAGAGGAGGGAGAGGAGAGGGAGGAGGAGAGGAGAGGAGAGAGAGGAGAGGAGAGGAGAGGAGAGGAGAGGAGAGGAGAGGAGAGGAGAGGAGAGGAGAGGAGGAGGAGCAGAGGAGAGAGAGAGAGGAGAGGAGGAGAGGAGAGGAGAGGAGGAGAGGAGAGAGAGGAGAGGGAGGAGAGGGAGGAGAGGAGAGAGAGGAGGAGAGAGGAGAGGAGAGGAGAGGGAGAGAGAGAGGAGGAGGAGAGAGGAGGGAGGGAGGAGGAGAGGAGAGGGAGAGGAGGAGGAGAGGAGAGGAGGAGGAGAGGAGAGGAGGAGGGAGAGGAGAGGAGAGGAGAGGAGAGGAGGAGGAGAGGAGAGGAGGAGAGGGAGGAGAGAGAGGAGAGGGAGGAGAGGAGAGGAGGAGGAGAGGAGAGGAGAGGAGAGGAGAGGAGAGGAGGAGAGAGAGGAGAGGAGAGAGGAGAGGAGAGGAGAGGAGAGGAGAGGAGAGGAGAGGAGGAGAGGAGAGAGGAGAGGAGAGGAGAGGGAGGAGGGAGAGGAGAGGAGAGGAGGAGAGGAGAGGAGAGGAGAGGAGAGGAGAGGAGGAGAGGAGAGGGAGGAGGAGGAGAGGAGAGGAGAGGAGAGGAGAGGTGAGGAGGAGGAGGAGGAGAGGAGAGGGAGGAGGAGAGGAGAGGGAGGAGGAGAGGGAGAGGAGGAGGGAGGAGAGGAGAGGAGAGGAGAGGAGAGGAGAGGAGGGAGGAGAGGAGAGGAGAGAGGCGGAGGAGAGAGGAGGAGAGAGGAGAGGAGAGGAGAGGAGAGGAGAGAGGAGGAGAGGGAGGAGAGGAGAGGGAGAGGGAGGGAGGGAGGAGGAGGAGAGGAGGAGGAGGAGAGGTGAGGAGGAGGGAGGGAGAGGGAGAGGAGGAGAGGAGAGGAGGAGAGGAGAGGAGGAGAGGAGGAGGAGGAGGAGAGAGAGGAGAGGAGGAGGAGAGAGAGGAGGAGGAGAGGAGAGGAGAGGAGGAGAGGAGAGGAGAGGAGAGGAGAGGAGAGGAGGAGAGGAGAGGAGAGGAGGAGGAGGAGGAGGTGGAGGAGGAGAGGAGAGGAGGAGGAGAGGGAGGGAGGGAGGAGAGGAGAGGAGAGAGGAGAGGGAGGAGAGTGGAGCGGAGAGGAGCGGGTTGGAGAAGAGCGGAGTGGGGCGGAGCGGTGCGCAGTGGAGTGGAGCCTCTCTGCTAAGCGATTTCATTGTGTCTAATATCATAATGATAACAGTCCATTTGTATGGCGTTTTCCCAAGAAGAATATCACGTTCAAAGCCGACCTAAACTGTCTTTGAGGTGCTGGATGGTTAAGTGATATTACCATCTCATTCTACCTGGTATCCATCCACTGCTGGTTGAACAGAGGCAGATGTCGGACAAATTCATTAGCGTCCGACAGGACTGTACCAAGAAGCTCTGTCAAGGGCCACACTGTCGAACATACTGACCCATTGGAGGACTTCACCTGATGTTTATGCCGATGTGGCCTGAATTTTAACAATATTTGAGTTTTTTCACAACCTGTGAGCTTGATATAGGTGGAATGTTCAAAGTGATGAATGTGTATGATGCTGGGATTCGAACCTATGATCATAGTTATCTAGTGTGATTAGATCAAGATGGTTTATTGTACATAAGGCCTCTGGCCCGTATACATAGTATTGTAATGACAGGAAAGGTATGGACATTGCAAACAGTGGAAAGCATCATAACATTGTTAGATTAGTTGACAGGAGAAATTAGACTCTTCCTTAAAGACAGCGAATGTGTTAAAAACAGGGCTAATTTTACATGGACAGATTCGTCGTTTGATGATAAAATTCTTATAAGTGTTTCCCTTGTGGGGTGACCCAGATATTTTTGTGGAATGTACTCCTTTCTTAAATCGGCATAAGCGTCACATATAAATAACAGATGATATTCGTCTTCGATATCCGCCATACAGACAGGGCAAAATCTGAGATGTTTGGCGAGTGACTTGTTACGGCCAGTATTGATCATTATATCTGTCAAGCCAAGTCTCAATCTAATAACTGTATTTCTAAATTTCTTGCTTGTAATGTTTGATAGATATGTCTCAGGTTCGATCAATGTTTTAAAGGATCTATATACATCAAATCTTGAACTTAGATTAAGGGTATTCATCCATTTCTGGCGAAACATATCCACGGCTCTTTGGCGAAATTCATTCATAAACAGCCACTCGTTACCGACACCTTGGAAAATCCACACATATCCAAATCCATACGAAAATAACAGATATCTTATATTTGATGCCCATGTTACATAACCAATATTATCTAAATTAAGTAGCATGTTATATGACTTTCTTGGTAGACGCTGTTCATGCATTTTCAGTATTTTGAACCAGTATTTTATGCAGCGAAGGTGAGAGTTTATATAAAGTGGGTATCTTCCACATTCTCCATATACCATATAGTTTGGTGTTGTAATGTTAACATTAAGGAACTTCTTACATGCCAATAGATGTATCTTTTCAATCGGTTCAAAAGTCTGGAAACCCCATATCTCCGCCCCATACAAAAGCATTGGTTGTATCTGTGCATCGAAAAGTTTAAAAAAACATCTTTGGTGTTATTGGCGCTAATGGATATAGTGATGAAAGCAGATACCCCAGAGCCTTTTTTGCTTTTGCTGATAAGGCAATAGCAGTTTTACCCATATTCAATGTATAATTTAAAAGTATTCCAAGATATTTGTATTCAGAAACTATTGGCATTGGAATGCCGTTATAAGACCATTTTTCGCCATTAGCGATTGGTCCACCCCTTCCCAAATACAACAATATTTGACTTATCAATATTAACATCTAATTTCCATTCTTTCGAGTAGTTCTCCAGAATGTCTAATTGGTTCTGTAAACCTACCACTGAGTCCGATACTAATATCACGTCGTCAGCAAACAGTAGCATTAAAATCTCCAAAATATCAGGATATAGTTGTACACCATGTTTGCCTTTATGAATTATTGCATTTTCCAATTCGCTAATGAAGAAGGAAAAGAGAATAGGGCTTAACAAACATCCTTGCTTCACACCCAGTGGGCACTCAAAATAGTCAGTGAATCCCCCATTGCTACGCACACAAGCCTTTACGCTGGCATAAATACCTCGTAACATAAATAACATTTTCCCATCTAATCCCGCCCGCTTTAAACAAGCCCACAATTTCTGTCGATTTACAGAGTCAAATGCTTTCCTAAAGTCAATAAATGCTACATATAATTTACGTTTTCTTCTTATTAAGTACTTTTGCACAATTGCATACAATGTAAAAATATGATCAGATGTGGAATAACCTTTCCTAAAGCCAGCTTGTATTTCAGGAATTTTATCTCTAATATTAGCCCACATGTTCAATCTTTTGTTGAGGATAGATGTAAACAATTTACCAATACTACTCGTCAGAGATATGCCTCTGTAATTGTCAGGGTTATTGGTGTCACCCTTCTTATGTAGAGGTGCTATGATAGACTGTGCCCAGGTTCTTGGAAAGTATCCAGTCTTAAAAACATAGTTAAAACATTTATGTAAAAATGGCAATATAATGTCTTGGGAAGCTTTTAACATCTCCACTAAAATCTTGTCCGGACCAGGTGATTTTCCGTTTTTAAGATTTCCTATGGCATCGACAATTTCGGTTTCGGTTATTATTGAATCAAGGATTTCAGCATCAAGTTCTGTATAACCACTGGTCTCCAAACTAGCCTTAGATTCCTGCAAGCTAGCTGTATCATTACATTCATATTTTTCATGAAAATGTGAAAAGACAGAACGGAAGTGTAACAACCACTGGTCAGTTGTTATCTTACAAACCACATTATCTTTACTTTTCAAGGAACGAATCTCCCGCCAAAATTTACCAGAATTTTGAGTGAAAGTGTTAAGTTTTTTCAATGGGAGATCTCTTGTTTTGCTCTTATATTTTCGACATGATTCTTTATATTTATTTCTCAAAGTACAAAAAGTCTTTCTGTTGTAGTCGTTTCGTGTAAGTCTAAATTTCCTAAGCGCCCTCCTCGCTTCACGCTTTGCAGACCTACACTCGTCGTTTAAGGGTTGGCGTCTTAAAGTCTGGCATCTAAAAGCTGGTCTTTTCATACATTTGGCTGCATCCAGTAGATGACTTACGAACTGGCTAAGAGCACCATCTAGATTAGTATCTATATATTCAGTTAAACTGTGAAAAAAGGCATTAGCTTTGCCTGTTAGGCAAGCTATAAAGTGATCTGATAAAGCACTGTTCCACCTGTACGTTTCCGCGAGATTAAGTGTAATGCCTGGTTGTTTATCTGACAGCGAATTAGGAGAGTAACAAAAAAGCTCCAAGGGCTGGTGGTCAGTTTCAAGACGTTGACCCACATTTAACATAGCTATTATGTCGAAAAACTCAGCTGAAGAGATAAAATAGTCATTTACACTACTTCCTTGTGCACTTATGAACGTAAATTCACCTTTAGCATCGCCAGGTACTCTGCCATTAACAATGAACAATCCATATGTGTAGCATATATTTAACAATTTTCGACCAAAAGCGTTTATCACACTATCGCTGGATTTCCTCTCGCTGACAGGATCATTATCCCCATCAATAAAGGAAGAACCGATAATATCGTCAGCCTCGTTTTCAGCCTCAGGTGAACACGGATTGTTCTCACTTGCAGTTCTAGCATTCATATCGCCACAAAGAAGAATTGCACAATTACTAAAGGAAGAAATATTTTCAAATAGGAATTCCTCAAGCTTATCGAGTGCACAAGAGCAGTTAACTGTGTGATAATAATTTGATACCGTGGGAGGGATATATACGCAGATAAGTATAATATCCTTGGTAAAACCAAAAACATTTTTGCCAATCTTTATACAAATAAAGTTGTCCACCCCCATCGTGAGTATCTGGAAATGCTCACTGAACTTCTTCTTTATACATACGCATACACCACCGCATAAGTGACCATATTTTGCCAGTTTAACAGCAGGTGCAAAACTAAGACTAAGAGACACAACCCTGCATAACAAATTGCCTCGCCTTGAATGACAGGGCCACCGTGTGCCGTCATTACAATGAATAGTAGCGCTAATAATTGTCTGGCTGCTAAAACACACTTGATTGCCTAAACACAGTTACAATATATAAAATAATAAAGCAACAATGAAAGATTTCCATTAAGTTCAAGATAAGCAGCCCCCATATAATATGTCGCATTGTCGCGTGTCGCGTTTTAGTCATATGTTATAATACATACTATACTCAATATTTTAACAAAGCGCGACACGCGACAATGCGACATATTATATGGGGGCTGCTTATCTTGAACTTAATGGAAATCTTTCATCGACACGCGACATCGCGACAATGCGACAAATGGCGAAATGTCGCGTTGTCGCGATGTCGCGTGTCGCGTTTTGTTTAATTTTGCTTGTATTTGAGAGGGCGACAACGCGACAATGCGACAACGCGACAATGTCCCTTCCAGGAATCCATATATTGTGGATAATAAAAAAAACACATGTAAGGATTTGCATCAGACATCATTCCTGATTTCCGGTTTAAGACAGTATTCACTCACTACACGGAAGAGCGTGATTTATGTTTGTTCAAGATAATTATTTTGTTTTGTTTTTTTTTTGACAGGATGATGGTAAAATACATTCCAACCAATCATGGTCAGCTGATCATAGCGTCTCTGCTGGTCTTCGATACAATCGTTGTTTATACCAGTATGGACATGGCGGACTTCATTGGATTACCCGGATGTAGCCACCAAGTGGTATATGCCATCGACCCCTTCCAGTCCACTACTACACTAAACGCCGTCGAGTGCGCAATGATATGCGCACGTACATTCGGGTGCTTCTCTGTCAACGCGTGCAAGAGGGATGACGGTGCAGTGACGTGCGACATTCTTGGCGACGTGTCCAGCTCAGGATGTAGTGGGATGACATCAAAGAACGGATGTAGACATTTACAACGCAAAGATGCTTTGGTATATGACTTCCTATATTGATGATATATATGTTAAAATAAGCGTCGTTTGTGTTGGTTGTTGTCAAGCGAGTCGTATTATGTTCACATAACGGGTAGTCCCCACCAACATATGCCTGCCGACCTCAGCCTGACGGCCCAACCAACCAATGCCTGGCGTCCCCACTAACCTATGCCTGGCGTCCCCACCAGCCTATGCCTGTCGCCCCCGTCTGATGTCCCCACCAACGTATGTCTGTCGTCCCAAGCAAACCTATACCTTTCTTTCCCAGCAATCTTTGCCTGTCATACGACGCGGCTAAAGAAATCACGGTCAGCCTCTGTGACTTGGTCGTTGGCAAGACATCACATTCCAATGATCACTGGAATGCCTTGTCCAGACTTGATTGATTAAAGGCGACGAAATAAATCTGCAAAATTGCTGAGTAAACCGTTATAATCTAGTGACCTACCCGTGAAGGTCCGGGTTAGAATATTGATGTTCAGTAACCCATGCTTGTCGTAAGAGGAGACTAACGGGATCGAATGGTCAGGCTAGCTGACTTGGTTGACACCTGTCATCGGTTCCCAATTGCGCAGATCGATGCTCATGCTGTTGATCACTGGATTGTCTGGTCCAGACTCGATTATTTACAGACCGCCGCCAAATAGCATGAATATTGCTGAGAGCGGCGTAAAACTAAACTCACTCACTCACTGACTATAATCTTGTGACCTAGGTTGTACGCCCAACCGACCCTGCCCGCTGCATTGCTTACAGATGTTGTAATTACCCTGAATTCTGTAGACAGGTAATTGGTGGTCATGTTCCTTAACTCTTCATCTTCAGAGAGCCTTGAATCCATGTAAAAATGGCGGTACTTGGACTGGAACTATCTGCATCTGTATTCCTGGATATGCAGGACAGTACTGTGGCAGATATATTTACAGTAAGTATTGATAGCGTACTGCTTGTAGCAATGAAAAACACCTGTGAGATCCGGGCTAGAATGGATCCTCAGCAACCTATGCTTGTCGTACGAGGCGACTAATGGGATCAGGTGGACAGGCTTGTTGACACATGTTATCGTATCCTGATTGCGTAGATCGATGTTAATAGATTTTCGGGTCCAAACACGATTATTTTGTGTATTATTTCGAGTCATGTAGCTGAAATATTGCTGAATACAGCGTTGCACAACAGACAAACAGCAGTGTAAGAACTATTAAGCAGTGTTTACACGCCCCAAATTCCAAGCCAGACAGCCGGACTGGTAACTTTAAAAAATTACCAGTCCGGATACAAACTTGCCTGTCGGGTCTTCAACAATGAAAAACAAACCAAAAATATCTGGTTTCTGAATACCTAACTGTTTGTAGGCGTCGCAATGAACAACATAGCACTAACAGGCAATGCACAGAGTTTAGGTAAACTGAAAGTACAGGTGTTGTGATTGGTTATTGTAAAATGAACTGTTCAATCGTAAATTGTTTAACAATATTATCATAATAGTATTACCTTAAACACCTGAAACTGACGACAAGAGAGCCTGTCTGAGATTATGAAATATATTTCTGTGTATTCAAGTGGATTCTGATGCAGACAGAGCTTCCCTTGAAGATGACACGTTGTATCACCACTATTGGAAAGTGAGTCAGTGAGTTGGGTTTTACGCCGCTTTTAGCAATGTTACAGCAATATCACGGTGGGGGACACCAGAAATGGGCTTCACACATTGTGCCCATGTGGGGAATCGAAACCTGGCCATCGGCGTGACGAGCGAACACTGTAACAACTAGGCTACCCCACCGCCCCTATGATTGTAGTAATAGGCGAGTAAAGGGATCGGTAGGTCAGGCTCTCTGACTTGGTTGACACGTGTCATCGTATTCCCAATTGATCGATGCTCATGCTGTTGATTACTGGATTGTCTAGTCTAGACTCGAGTATTTACAGACCACCGCCAAATAGCTGTAATATTGCGGCGTAAAACTAAACTCACACGCTCACTCACGATTCAGACTAAATCGTACAACGGTAGAACTGCTTTTGTAGCTTTGATGTGCAGAAAATACAACAAAGTTCAGTAGACATCATATATCATTATTCCAGGCTGCAAAGAGGGTACAGAGCTAGGCGTGACGGGCACTGGGTTCTATAAAGTGCAACCGGCAACCTCTCCTGTCGCCTTCACCGTGTACTGTAACTGTAACGCGGGGACGGTGTGGGTGTTCAGGAGGTACAACCCTGTCCCATCCTGGTGCCCCGGCATCAGCTACAACAGGACGTGGGAGGAGTACAAACACGGCTTCGGCGACGTCAACTGCGAGTACTTCCTCGGACTGGAGACCATCTACCAACTCAACTTCTACAACCAATACCAGTGGAACATCTACAACGTTGTAGAAGGGACTCCTAGTGTTGCCAGTGTGTACATGGAAAGTACAACGTTGACAACGGAGGCAACTGACTATCAGATTAATCTCCTCAGCGTCTTTTCCAGAGACCATGAGTGGGGGGATGATGCCTTTGATGACAGTGACAAGCCGCGGAGATTCTGTACCTGGGACAAGGACTGCTGGGGGTGTGCCAAGACGGTGGGAGGGGGGTGGTGGTTCAAGTCCGACTGTACAGGAGGAGCTTTAACTGCTCCTCTGGATCAGCTGAAGTGGCCTGTTCGTGGCGTGGACAAGGTCATAGGCCAGGCATTTCTGCAGCTGGATCAAATGGACTTGGCTCCATAATACAACCTGACAACATTGAATACACACAGCCTTTCAGAAAGTGGTCATATGTAATGAGTTATATTTGGAATTACACTTTCTCAGTAAAGATTCTAAGGATGGAGTCCCATCCGGGATTCAAACCCACTGAGAGTGAGACACTGAAAAAAGTGTAATCCTAAATTTGTTTACATTTTACCACTTTCGAAATGACATTTTGTATTCATATTTTTGTACGATGGCAGCCGTGCAATTTTCACTCATCAGAGGGGTACACAAACTACGTGATCTGGACTGCCAGTTTTCAGACTTCTATTCTCGTGTAAGCGGCGATGGCTGAGTGGGTTAGATCGCTGACTTTGTGTGCTGGTGATTAGATGCCTGACTCTGAGTGTGTGGGTTCGAACCTCGGGTGGCACTCAACCCAACACAAGGACTAGAATCTGTACGTTAAAGTCCATTGTACCACGTGTAACTGATATCCAGCTGATATCAATAAGGACACCCTGCTATATTGATCTGTGGATCTGTAAAGAGTTGCGTCACTTAATTGTGACTGACATGCTGAGGTCGGGTTCAAATTTAACAATGCTACCGATCCTTGGTTTTCAGTGAACCAACAGATATGACTGAAATACTGCCGATGTGACGTTACATAGTTTTAGCTCTAACTGCTTAGTTTTGGGTTCCTTCCCTTGTTTCTTTCCGAGGCGGTGAGGTAGCCTAGTAGTTAAAGTGTTCGCTCGTCACGCAGAAGCCCCGAGTTCAATTCCCCACATGGGTACAATGTGTGAAGCCCATTTCTGGTGTGCCCCGCCATGATATTGTTGGAATATTGCTAAAAGCGGCGTAAAACCATACTCACTCACTCACTCTCTTGTTTCTTTCCGGAAAAGGTAGCAAGCCGTTTTTAAACAGTACTTCTGAAAAATGAAACTTCACTACCACTCAGGGTAGCGTTATGTCTTACATTCTTCAATATCAACCTGTGAATACCGGGTTACCATTGGTGTGTAGCGGCAGCAACCATGCTTGTTGTGACTAACGGGAAGGCTAACGGTATCGCTGACTTGGCTGGTTCATTTCATTGTCTCCTAACTGCAATGATGTAATTGATGTCATTCACTGGATTGTCTGGTCCAGACTCGATTATTTACCAACGCATATTACCAAGGTGGAATATTGCGGCGTTAAAAAAACAAGCAAACAAATCAGGAATTTTGAGTGTAGCTGTCCTTATTTCACTTCAAAGTTGGCGTTTGGCTATTTGATGTATGGTTTTAATAGAATTGTCATTATCACTCAAATTTTAACACATAATTATATAAATTCTGCGCACCGCACAAAAAAGTGTCAATAAAAAGTTTCATAAAAATTCTTGTTGTTCACAAAAAAACACTCACTCACTCACTCACTCACTCACTCACTCACTCACTCACTCACTCACTCACTCACTCACTCACTCACTCACTCACTCACTCACTCACTCACTCACTCACTCACCCACTCACTCACTCAAGGTGCTAGTTCACCGACATCTTTACTGAACATTCTAAAAGACATGATAATGTATATTTTGTGGGATATGTTCACGTGTAGCCAGTCTTGACTACATAAACTATTACCAAAATTCATTACCGTTTTTCTTCCTCAATATTCTTCCGGTGAAACTCAAATAATATACCTAAAAACAAAAGGCATTGTGACTCACAGACTACAAACACAATCGGTAATAAGCTTTAACTGCCGCGAATGAAATATTTTAATATGGAAAGACAAAAGTATAATATTATGGTAACGGTCAACGGTCAATAAGAACATGGGTCGATATCACATGTATATGACCTATAACACAAGATGGGGGTCACAAGTTCACACTGTCAGTAGCCGCGAGTGTGTCCATCTTGTGCATTGATGCAGGCCAGGCACCTTCGCCTCTTTGAGGCCAAATGAAAGTCCCGAGGAAGAACATTCTATGTCCAAAGGAAGCTCCTGCAGCGCTGTTGGAGGATTCGGAAGACGTCGTAAACATCGCTCTGTTTCATCACAGACATGAAAATCTTGGATCTTGTGGGCCAGAGCAACATCTGATTAAGATCCAGGCTAGCTATTCTCGAAACGTTCGTAGCCCTACGAACTTCTTAAGCCCATTCTTAACACGCTGGCTGAGATCAAAGTTACGAATTCTTAGGGCTACGAACGTTTCGAGAATAAGGGCCCTGGGTCCCGATACACAAAACGTTCATAGTGCTACGACATTTGTAAGCCTATGATAAACTAAAGAGTTACGACAGGTCGTAACGTTACGAACACTTTGTAGATCGAGACCCTGCTGTATAACTCGAGCAACTCGATCTGGATTTATCTAGTTGAACGACACTCCGGGACCTTTCTGTTGCAAAAACGAGTGGCTTTTTGCAACATCTAGTGTCGATACCTTACAATCACCAACGTCCTTACTGTTTCTGTTTCCCATCACAGACCCAGAACGCATGACACGTGTCCTGCGGTCAGGGCGATGGGCTAGCATAGTGGTTAAAGCGTTCGCTCGTCACGCCGAACACCCGGGTTCGATTCCCTACATGGGTACAATGTGTGAAGCCCATTTCTGGTGTCCCCGCTGTGATTTTGCTGGAATATTGCTGAAGGCGGCGTAAAACTCACTCACTAACTATCCTGCGGTAATCCTGGGGGAAAGGAAACGTGACTCATCGGAGAAAAGAACTCATCTCCGCTCACATGGTCCCGATCGCAATTCGGTCCACTGTCTGTCGACGTCAATGTTCTGGCGTCTGACTTCGGGATGGGCGTCTTGCACGGAAGCCGGAGACACGTAAACGTCGTCCAGCTGTTCTAGCAGATATACCTCCGTTGGTTGGTATGGTGTGGGCTGTATGGCTTGCTGGCTGGAACCTGTGTCGGATGTGCGTGGTTCGATTCCAGCGGTCTTGACGTTGTGTCGTTACTGGTGGGTGGATACTACAGTTGGTCTATAACTTGATTATTTTGCTGAAAGCGTGGAAATAAGTGCAAATAGTGACGAGCAACGTCACGCTGCGATGTTCCAGGCAGAACCTATTGCCCTATAGTCATTTCCCCTGAGGCGTTAGATGTCGAACTTGTTCCAGCACAATGAACAGAGCTGGGTTTTTTATGGGTCTGCATTATTAAGACTGCATTGAGCTGAAATTATAAGTGGCTGGCTTTTTAAAGAGAATATTGGAGACCATTATTCATGCTTCTTGCAAAGTTCGTGCTTTTCAAACTACTGTTCAGTTGTGTATCTTCGACCATTTTAACGCACTCCTCTGGTTCAAATCCATAAATTCATTTACACGATTACCAGTGTCTCAATAACTTTTGACGCTGAGTATACTTGTCTCTTAAACTAAGACATATTTTTCTCGTAAACTAAGTCTCTGCAAACATACACACAAAAAATTTTGTCGAAAGAGAAAAGTAACGTTTTACAAGATGGGTTGATTATAGGTTAATTCCTCATTTTATGTCGATCTATCCATATTTTTCAAACTTCTTACCGATGTCACAAACGTTGTGCCTAGGGATATGTCATACGTCGATCTATCGATCAATCGCTAGATTCGATTTGTGAGTGGTATTTAAAAAGTCTTTGTTATCAGTCAGTGAGGAAATACAGCCTGACAATAACAACGACGGTTTAATCGAGTGAAAAACATGTCAGGTGAAATAGCTTCATCCCTTATCTACCCTCAGTCTGCTTGATAAAGGGTTGGTGGGGGAGGCTAGTAGTTCGCTTGACACGCTGAAGACCCGGGTTCGATTAGCCACATGGGTACAACGCGTGAGGCCAATTTCTGGTGTTCCCCGCCGTGATATTGCTGGAATGTAGCTAAAGTTGCGTAAAACTAAACTCAACTTACTGATTGACAAACGGTGTGTGTTTACACGAACAAAATACATCGAAGCTGTACCATTTAGCCTCTCAATCTCTCAACAATTCCAACCCGGATTTTCACGAGTAAGAAATGCTTAGTCAATGGAGATGCAATCAATGGCCATTGTACTCTGTAGCAGCATCACGACATAGGTACAGCTTAGGTGAGTGAGTGAGGTAAGCTTAATGGCCATCGTCAGTAAGTATGTTTTTACGCCGATTCCGGCAATTTCACCAGAAACAGACTTTGTGCACAGTAGCCTAGGGGGAATTGAGTCAGGGTCTTCTATATGTAATGAGCGAACGCTTTAACCACTTGGCTACCCCACCGCCCCCTTAATGGCCCTCGTACCTCGTGGGTTGACTCATGTCCTGGGCGTTGACATGACAACGCATTAATCACTGGGACACCCCACAGCCCCAAGAACAACACACGAGTTTCCAAGCGGTGTTAAGTGCAGGCGGAGTCCATCGGAACCATTACGTCCTCCGTGGCTTCCAGGATTTTCGATCGAAGAAATAACGATATGTCAAAGGACTTCAAAGGCCTTTTCTGAATGTAGTCACGCGCCCCTGTCATTTGGTCAAGGAGAGTGAGTAAGGGAGTTTAGTTGTTACGCCGCTCTCAGCATTATTCAAGCTATATGGGGGCGTTCTGTAAATAATCGAGTCTGGACCATACAATCAAGTGATCATCGATCTACGCAATTGGGATACGATGACATGTGTCAACCAAGTCAGCGAGCCTGACCACCCGATCCCGTTAGTCGACTCTTACGACAAGCATGGGTTACTGAAGACCAATTCTAAACCAGACCTTCACAGGAACTGGTCAAGGTGTCTATGATCTCGTCTGTAGTTAAACGGTTTTGTGGGGTTGACTGAATCTATGATGGGCAAGGAACATCTAGCAACGTTGCAATCGGATACGATATCTGTGATGTGTTTGCACCACGTACAGATTGTTTATGAGCTGTGAGGCACCACCAAATCTCTTTCAGGTGTTTTGTTCTTTTTAAGCCGATCATAAAGGACGTACGTACGACAGTCTATTTCCGATGTACCCGGTGCCTTGGACTGATTCAGGCGCTTGTAGCAGGGGTGGATCCAGAGCGGGGTGCAGGGGTGCGAAAAACATCCCTGATGAGCATTTCCCCATAACCTTTGTACTTCATGAAAGATTTGCGCACGCACGCACGCACACACACACACACCTCCTCCAAAATCCTGGATTCGCCCCTGTTGTTGGCAGTAGAGGTAGCCAAGGTTGCTAAAGTGCGTTTACAAAGGTTATTCCTGACGTATGAACGATCATAAAATCAAAACACAGTTAATTCTTTTTCGATGTGGCTTTCGATTCGTATTTTTAAAAGCGTTACGAACATTTTAAATGTATTAACACTTATCTTGAAAAGAAAGACAGCGGGTAGTCAATAGATCGTGGGATCCTGAACCGAAACATGCGTGTGTATGGACTGATATATACCAGCGGGTAGTTAATAGATCGTGGGATCCTGAACCGAAACATGCGTATGTATGGACTGATATATACCAGCGGGTAGTTAATAGATTATGGGATCCTGAACCGACGAAACATGCGTGTGTATGGACTGATATATACCAGCGGGTAGTTAAGAGATTGTGAGACCCTGCACCGAAACATGCGTGTGTATGGACTGATATATACCAGCGGGAAAATGTAACTGTGCTTCATACATTGTTAAGTAAATGTCATGTTCGTGAGAAGATAATATTATGTCGTCCTTCGTCTGATCACAGTTTGAACACGTATTATCAATATTTGATATTGATTTATAAATGCATGTTTATAAGACATTCGGAATCGTATGAGATTCTGCTTTTAACAAATATTGTTTATGGTCGTGCAATGGGTTTTTGTTCGAGGCAAAAACAATGGTTAGATTGGAATGGTGCAAGAGTTTGGTGTTGTCAATGGTTTCAGTGGACTCGTATCAAGTATTTATTACTGGCATGAAATAGTTTTCCTCCTTTTGCTTCACATTGAAAGAAACACCTAAAAATCAACCGTTAAACACCAAATGATCAGCGCATCTGGTCCGTCAGTAACTTTGTATACTATGTAGCACGTGATATACGTGTTTGCGCTGTTACTACCGCTGTGCCTCCTCCCTCCGTTAACGATTTCCACCGCACTTCCTGCTAAATGGTTTGTTTATGAGTGCGAAGCGAGCTTTGTGGAAGCCTGGAACATATCTTACTTGTGTTCAGATCACTTCACGGAAGTTAAAAAATCAAAACTATTTACTAGTTGTAGTAAAATATGTATATGACTGATGACCATAAGGATTTTGCATGACACAACTTGTAACATAACGATTTTTTCCACGGAAGCGAGGTGGGGGTCGAAGTTGTTTAAAGTGCACTGTTTACCTTAGTAAACCAACACTACAAAGAACGACCCAGGCGTTGTGAGTTCCAGCGTTCTTTACTCCATGTGCTTTTACAATGGCGGGTGCACACAAACTGATGACGTAATCATGTGACGTAATGCGCAGTGCGCAGATAATAGAAGTATGACTACTTGTTACAGAAGTGACAATATTGCACGATAAATTTCTTGCTATATTTTTATACATTCACTTGGTTAACGTCCACTGACCAGTATGTAGACACTAGTCGATCTTCTTCCTGTAACCTTGATGAGCGAGGCAGATCGTCGTTGTTCCTACTACCGTTGTGCCTCCCTCCGTTAACAATGTCAACTAGTACACATAACAATATGATAGTAAACAACGTTTCCCGGTGATAGGTATAAACAGCGAATGGAAGTCACAGAAAAAGGTCATGGAAAAATGTCATAGATTTGGGTAGGAAAATAAGTCATAGGAAAAAGTCATAAACTCAAAAAAGTCAGTATTGATAATGCATTTATGAGAAAAAAATGTATACATAGCTTTTATATATATATACCGAGCGTACAGTAGTACATATATAAGAAGAAGTTTCTGAAATAATCACACGACACGGATCTTGTTGAATTAGTTTTGCCGATGGCATACTGAAGATTATTTGAAGATGAAAGTGAAATAGTGTGTATAAAATACAGCATGAACTAAGTAAATAACTGGAGAACAGAATTGTTTATTTTCCCCATGACATTTTTTCCATGACGTTTTTTCCTATGACCTTTTTTCCGTGACACTTTTTCCTAGTACATTTTTCCGATCACCTACACAGCAGGTATTTTGGGGTGTAGCTTATTGGTATTTACCAGACTGTTGCCGATTTTAGATTATTTCGCAATTCAACGTTACAGAATAATAACTGGTTAATTACACACACACACACACACACACACACACACACACACACACACACACACACACACACACACACACACACACACACACACACACACACACACACACACACACACACACACTTTTGACACTATGATTGGCTTTAAATTTATCGACGGTGTAGACTTGAAGAATTTAAATGAGGTCATTTGTTGCCAGGAAGGATTCCAAATACTGAACCAGACAAAAAACATCCGAGCGATCTTTTAGAAACTGATCTGGTTTAGTGATCAATACTATTGATGTACCTTCGTGTATTGTGCGATAAAATATATAAAACAAGAGCTCTGGTTTGTCTGAAAGCATATTATATTTCTTGAGATATATTATTTAGAAGTGTTCGATTCATGCAATACAAAACTCGTGTATGGGAGACCACCTGAATTTTGATTCTTTGACTTCAAGAAAGTAATCTGCTTGTAGAACAAGCACTCTGGGGTTGTATTCAAAGAAATATGAATCTGTGGCTGTTCTTAACCGTATTTGTACGCAACTCCGTCTGGCTATTTCTCGAACATTTATCGATTTGGCCTTTGTTAAAGATTGAAGCTTAAACACATTAAAACTCATTAAAACAGGGAGTCAATAACACTGCAGCTCCTCCACCAAACAGACATTCAGGTTGGGTTACAATGTTTGAAACCCGTTAGCTTGGTCCAGGAAGGTGAAGTCGGTACAGCAAATACTTCGCCATTGATACATGTGTAGTCAAGTCAAAGATATTTATTGTACTTAAGGCCTCCGGCCCATATACAAGTAATACAAGTATATATACAGCACGTGTTACAGACAATTCACAAAGAAATTACAGTTCAGATAAGATATTGCTTCTAAGGAAAACAGCATGTTTTACATAAAGCGCAAGATTACGTATTACATTTTCATTTTTGGAAGATAGAATGGAAGCAGAGGCAGATGAAGGATATTTTAACAGGTAATTATTTGGGATATATTTTTTTCTTAAATCAGCATAATGTGGGCATACAAAAGCGAAGTGAATTTCATCTTCTATAGCCGAGTTACATAATGGACATATCCTTAAACGTCTCTCTATTGAAAATCGTCTGCCCTTATTTACTGATAAGTCTAACAAGCCCAATCGAAAATTGACAAGTGTGCGTCTGATATTTCTAGATGTCAATACAGATAGATATAGTTCTGGTTGAATTAAGCTCTTATTCTTATGTGATCTGTACAACTGGTATCTTGAACTATTGTCTAGACAGGAATGCCATTCTTGATAATACATGCTAACAGATTGTTCTCGAAATTGCTTAAGAAATAGATTGATATTACCAACTGTTTGATTTCGCCACACAAATCCAAAGCCATGAGAAAATAAAAGAGTTCTAATACGAGACGCCCATGTTGTCTTACCCCTATCATCTAAATGTACAAGCATGTTATAAGCTAGTTTGGGGAGTCTTTGTTCGTGCATTCCAAGGATCTTTAACCAATATTTTAAACATCTGATTTGTGAATTTAAATATATCGGATATCTACCGCATTCTCCATAAACCATACAAGTTGGTGCTGCTCGCGCTACATTTAAAAATCTTTTACATGCTAAAAGGTGTAGTTTCTCTAGGCATTCATGACGTTGAAATCCCCAAATTTCAGACCCATAAAGCATAATCGGTTGGATTTGTGCATCAAACAATTTAAAATATATTTTCGGGGTTAAAATTCCAAAATTCTGGGAAACTGACATAACATTAATAAGAGCCTTCTTAGCACGTGATTTCAGGTCTATAACAATAGCCCGAGATAGGTATACTGATTAACAATAGATACACTTTTGCCACTCAAAAACCATTTTTCTTTAGAGGCGACAGGCCCACCTCTTCTAAAGATAACTATGTTTGTTTTTTCAAATTTAACAAATAATTTGCATTCATTTGTATAACGTTCCACTGTGTACAACTGGCATCCATCAATGTATAATCTGAACGTTTGGATTGAGCTTTAGATCCCGTAATAGTCACTTTCACCGTGCCGTCAAGTCAGATGCATCGGTTACACAACCCTAGAAATGGCGTTTGTAAACAACACTTACGTTAGCAAACTCTATTGTCAATATTTCATGTCTATATGTACACTGCGCTCTTCCATCGTACTAGAGAGAAGGTTGATCTGTTTGTTGTTTGTTAACGCCAAACTCAGCATTATTCCAGCTATATGGCGGCGGTCTGTAAGTAATCGAGTCTGTACCAGACAATCCAGTGATCAACAGCATGAGCATCGATCTACGGATACGATGACATGTGTCAACCAAGTCAGCGAGCCTGATCATCCGATCCCGTTAGTCATCTTTTTCTGAAGACCAATTCTAACCCGGATCTTCACGGGTTGGAAAGAAGTTGGAGTGCTTTGATTTTATTTATTGTTTAACGCCGCACTCGGCAACATTCCAGCTATGATGTCAGACAATCCAGTGATCAACAGCAAGAGCATCGATCTACGCAGTTGGGATACGGTGACATTGAATGATATTGCTCAGGTTACATATGTTGTTAGGTGTTATCCAGGTTTACATCAGGTATAAGGGCTCGTGACGTCGCAGACCCGAGTTCGATTCCATACATGGATGCAATGTGTAAAGCCCATACAGCTTATCTTCGGTAGGTTTGGTGGTTTCCGCGTCAACGGGTAATATATTTTTCTGTTGTCACCCTCCTGGGAGGGGTGACACGGAAACGTGTTAAAGCGTCATTGACCAATGAAATTAAAGTATTTTACGTTCAGGTAAGATAATGACCGATACACCTCAGAAACCGTGAATGTAACACTTATAACGACCTTACATAAATGGTGGTTCGTTATAACCGTAGTTTATTATATCTGCACTTCCTCACACCTGTATTACTAGTGAAAGGAGGATTGTTTTCAACACTGCTACGCTCTGTCCATTTAAACAATATATGTGAATAATGTATGCAGCCTGGTTATTGTTGTTTTAATCTGTGTGCCTGTGATGGAAAGTATTTCAAGTGGGCATCTCATATGTATATATTTGCTGTTAAGTAACGGCTTGGCCAAGATTCTTGGGCATATCGCAGGGAATTGATAACGAAGAAGCCTTGACCTTTGAACAATGCATCCTTGATTGTGCCAAACAAACCTGGCTTTCACTTCTCATATTATTGCTAGTATGGATTATTATTGAATTCTAAAATCTGAGCTTCAGTTTGAATCGTATTTCCAAACTTCATGAAATATGGGTCTTAGCTTTGAAAGCAATCATCTGAACTGACTCAATGTTCAGAGGTGAACGAGTCAGCATTTGCGGGATGGTTTCTTTGCTATGGACGTCGTTTCCCATATGTATGTATAGAAGTGACTGTCATGTGTATTGTGCAGTGGAGGATTGTAGTGTCTTCACAGGTGATGGGGAATCGTAGTGTCTTCACAGGTGATGGAGGATCGCAGTGTTTTCACAGGTGATGGGGGATCGTAGTGTCTTCACAGGTGAGTGGGGATCGTAGTGTCTTCACAGGGGATGGGGGATTGGGGATTGTAGAGTCTTCACGGGTGATGGGGATTGTAGTGTCTTCACAGGTGATGGGGATTGTAGTGTCCTCACAAATGATGGAGGATTGTAGTGGTTTCAAAGGTGATAAGGAATTATACTGTATTCAGAGGTGATGGAGAAATAAAGTGTATTCACAAGTGATGGAGAATTATAGTTTGTTCACAAGCGATGGAGAATTATAGTTTATTCACAGGTGATGGACGATTGTAGTGTATTCATAGGTGATTTAGAATCATAGTTTATTCACAGGTGATGGAGAATTATAGTCTATTCACTAGTGATGGAGAATTATAGTTTATTCACAGGTGATGGACGATTGTAGTGAATTCACAGGTGATGGAGAATTATATAGTTTACTCACGGGTCACCTCATGAGTGAGTAAGGGTTTCCACCGCTGTTGCATAAACTTAGGGAGCTAAGCAGACAATGGTGTTCCATACTGCGCAGAGATTCGAACATGGTCCTTGGTATAGTGTAATATTAGAGAACAAATATATACTACACGTATGTCTGAAACTCTATCGTGAGGGCATATGGCGTCACATTTTCTACAGACTGGACTTTAATTATAAACCGGACTAACTTTCGGTTTAGACAGATTCTAGTGTATGTCAAATGTGTCCATCCAGTCTAAAAGTGGGTGAGTGAGTAAGAACAAGTTTTAATAATAATCAAGCATCACATTGGGTACAGCGACACACAGCTTCACATATTCTACCCGTGATGGTTATCAGACCAGGGAATTAACACACAACATAAAGCATGACGTTATTCAGCTAACTGAAGTCCCCTGTCCATGGAATGGCAGTTCAATGCGATTATATGTCAAGTAATCCTAATTGACTTCCTGTCCTAATCAATCTTCTATAAAATATGCATATGTTCATTACACATATGTTCGATTCCCCACATGGATGCAATGTGTAAAGCCCATACAGCTTATCGTCGGAGAGTTTGGTGGTTTCCACGTCAACGGGTAATATATTTTCCTGTTGTCACCCTCCTGGGAGGGGTGACACGGAAACTTGTTAAAGCGTCATTGTGTATTGTGCAATGGAGGATCGTAGTGTCTTCACAGGTGATGGGGGATCGTAGTGTCTCACAGGTGATGGAGGATCGTAGTGTCTTCACAGGTGATGGGGATTGTAGTGTCTTCAAAGGTGATGGGGGATCATAGTGTTTTCACAGGTGATGGGTGATGGGGAATTGTAGAGTCTTCACGGGTGATGGGGATTGTAGTAACTTCACAGGTGATGAAGGATGTAGTGTCTTTACAGGTGATGGAGGATTGTAGTGTCTTCACAGGTGATGGGGGATTGTAGTGTCCTCATAAGTGATAGAGGATTGTAGTGTCTCACAGGTGATGGGGGATCGTAGTATCTTTACAGGTGATGGGGATTGTAGTGTCTTCAAAGGTGATGGGGGATCAAAGTGTTTTCACAGGTGATGGGTGATGGGGGATTGTAGAGTCTTCACGGGTAATGGGGATTGTAATGACTTCACAGGTGAGGGAGGATTGTAGGGTCCTTACAGGTGATGTGGGATCGTAGTGTCTTCACAGGTGATGAAGGATTGTAGTGTCTTCACAGGTGATGGATGAGTGTAGTGTCTATACAGGTGGTGGGGGATCGTAGTGTCTTCACAGGTGATGGGGATTGTAGTGTCTTCAAAGGTGATGGGGGATCATAGTGTTTTCACAGGTGATGGGTGATGGGGGATTGTAGAGTCTTCACGGGTAATGGAGATTGTAATGACTTCACAGGTGAGGGGGGATTGTAGTGTCCACAGGTGATGGAAAATTATTGTGTATTAACAGGTGATGGAGAATTAAAGTGTATTCACAAGTGATGGAGAACTATGGTTTATTCACAGGTGATGGACGATTGTAGTGTCTTCACAGGTGTTAGAGAATTAAACGGTTTACTCACGGGTCACCTCATGAGTGAGTAAGGGTTTCCACCGCTGTTGCATAAACTTAGGGAGCTAAGCAGACAATGGTGTTCCATACTGCGCAGAGATTCGAACATGGTCCTTGGTAGGTTGTAATATTAGAGAACAACTATATACTACACACATGTCTGAAACTCTATCGTGAGGGCATATGGCGTTACATTTTCTACAGGCAGGACTTTTATTTATAAACCGGACTAAAATTTCGGTTTAGACAGATTCTAGTGTATGTCAAATGTGTCCATCCAGTCTAAGAATGGGTGAGTGAGTAAGAACAAATTAACTTTTCAAGTGTAAAATTTAGATATTATGACATATTTGGAAGTAGAAATATTTGAGAAGCCCCAGGTTGTTAACGTGTGGCGTGGCATGAAACATGGCTACTGCCATCGGGGGCAATTGTAACACTGTGTTACAATTGCCCCAATGTAAGTTTCCCTTGTGTTATGATAATAAAACAAATTATGGTGAAGGTTTTATGTTAGTTCTTTACTAGGTTTATCATAGTAGAACATTTTCAGTTTTATGTTGATAGTTTTAGCCTCGGGTGAAAGTTTTTGGTGTTAGTCTTTGTATTATGTTTTGGGCAAACCAATACAAGAATTATAAACGAAAAACATTTTAAATGTCGATGGTAATAAAGGTTTATTGTTAATCCATTTCCACCTCAACTGATCAAGATAACATCTTTCCACATTTTATTTTGATTTTTTGGGAAAATAAACAAATTGTTACATTTGAACCTTCTTTGTTACAATTGCCCCATCCACCTGTTACAATTGCCCCGTGCTAAGGGTCAATTGTAACACTTATAGTCATTGCATATTTATACGTAATAACTTTGTAAAGACATGATAGTGAACTTGAAACGACACTGAGGTTTAAAGCCAAGAAGCCAATGTACTAGTTAGTACTGATTAACTTTGTGAGCGGTCGTCTGGGATCAAACTACAAGAAGTTAAGTAAAAAGTGTTACAATTGACCCCGGTCTCCCCTACTCTGAAATATCACGTTCCTTATAATAAAGAAATGGACATTCATACATATTCACCTTTTGTGAAACGGTTTGTCACGATATATATGTTTTCTTACCACATGGACTGTTACAACATACACCATTTGTTACGACATAAACCGTTTGTTCCGTTTGCTACGACATGAACCGTTTGTTACGACATAAACCGTTTGTTACGATTACGACATAAACCGTTTGTAAACAATATGAACCGTTGTTACGACATAAACAGTTTGTTACGACATGAATCTGTACGAAACTGCCTAAATGCTTTGCAAAAATTACAGCTTGCTGTTTTTCAGTTGTTGACTACATTCTCCAAGCTTATAGATTGATTTGTTGTTTAAAGAACCAATAAACTTTGTTTTTTGTTACTCTTTTAACCATTACATATGACAGATTTGTGGTTAGTCTTATGCGGAACACCAAATTTATTCTTTAGAAACTTGTGGTTAATTAATACCGAGCGATTAAAAGTGGCCAAAAAGTCGCCTGCTTCCCTCTTGCCCGCCAACGAAACCACAGACAGGTTACGTAACTCTGTCGCCAGAGCACTGCAGTGACGTCATATGAGGAACGATTTTCAGTTAGTTGTATAGAAAGTGTGTAGCACGCTCATCATTTTGATGATTTCTCGACATCAACGACAACATGCCGAATCGTTTCTTTGTCGTTAAGTGCTCCTAGGGGTCGGGCGATGGTGTCACCATGCACAGATTTCCACAGGACCCCGCAGTTCGTGCTAAATGGGTTATGTTTGTGAGTGCGAAGCGGGCGTTGTGGAAGCCTGAAACGATATCTTACTTGTGTTCAGATAGCTTCACGGAAGTTAAAGAATCAAAACTACTTACTAGTTGTAGTAAAATATGTATATGATTGATGACCATAAAGATTTTCTATGACACAACTTGTAACATAACGATTTCCTCCTCGGAAGCGAGGTTGTGGTCGAAGTAACAATAATATTGTAAGTAGTATTATATTGACACCCACCTCGCTGCCAGGAGAGAAATTGTTATGTTATACGCTATGTCATGCAAAATCCTATTGGCCATCAATAAAATACATATTTTACTACGAGTAGAAAGTAGTTTTGATTTTGTAACTCGGTGAAAACAAACCTAAATACCATTTATCCTCAGACTGGCGGATGTTCCCGACAGGGCGCCGCCAATTTTAAAAATCAAAAAATCTGTTAGAATTAATGAGATTATAGTTTGTTTTCATCAAGTTAGAAAATCAAGACTACTTTCTACCCGTAGTTATATATGTATTGAAATCATAACCAAACGGATTTTGCATGACACAACTTATAACATAACAATTTCTTCAACGGAAGCGAGGTGGGGGTCGAAGTCACAATACTGCGCGATAAATTTCTGGCTACATTCCCATGGTTAATGTCCACTCACCAGTATGTTAGATACTAGTCAATGTGCGTCTTTATATTTGGTCTTATAATCCTAATTAGTTTATTATCATACTTGTATGCATTTTGAAACTAAATAAAAAGCAGATGATCTGCTGATACTTATAGTGAATTTATAACAGATCTGTAATATCTAGACATTTTAAAGTTTGCCAATGTGAATCATAAGTCGCACACACACCCCAGTGCATGTTGTCTGTCTCATTACACTTCACCGAGAAAACAATGATTCTGTTGAATGCTACGACAAATGAATAAAAACAAAATGCAAATATTAAATTAAAACAGATTAAAGTTATAGGAACAATATCAGGCCATTACCTTGTTCGAGGAATGTATCCATCAATATCCACAAAACTGTTCCAAATGATGTGTCTTTTAACAGTTTAATATACGAAAAAGTGATAAATCTTTTCAGGTATTGGTGTATAGTCTCATTGGTCACCCAACATAGCACACCTGGCAACTAATTGCATAATGTCCGCCTTTCTTTAAAAACAGTAATTTAGTTAGCCAATAATGGGCAATCAATCAATGTATTGCCGGTTAATCCTTTGAAAGAAGGACGTTGTTTTTACGCAGACACCGACACGTCAGAGTGTATTCAGTATAGATTAGTAAATCTACATACATAAAAACTACCTTTTGACAATTCCGCTGTGTATGATAAAAGTAATTAATCAATCAGCGTGTTATCAGTTAATCCTTTGATCGATGTTTATAATGTTGAATATTTACTCCAGACACAAGAAATGCCAAATGGGAACCTTTGTCGGGTAATCTAAGTGTGTTACCACTAATTATACCTGTTATAAATTCATTAACTGACCATCAAGTGAATGATGACAAATAACGTGTAGGTTTATACCACCTAACACGGGTTACAACAAGGGACTATTAATTGCTGTATTGCATGTGAAAACTTATGGGCCGACACTGTTTTGAGAATACAAACAGATTTTTACATGACATGTTTAAATATCGAGGTAAACAAACACAGAAATGGGATAAATTTGGATCAGTCATTATACAAATAGGGCCTAACGACACCAATCGATTTTGACAGAATCGTCTATGAAAACAAGTTGTAACTCGGAAACTAGGCAAAGCAGGAGACAAAATTCAATGACAGTAGATTGTGAGAACATATAGCTTTCATTTTCCACAACAATTGTCACGATTTCAGGTTTATACAAGCCTGTAAACAAGATAATTTAACCCCTAAAATGTAGATGAATTCTGCATCGGCCCTCAAAGCTATTCCTCATATGACGTCACAGAGGCGCGCCGCTCTGATTGGTTGAAATTTCGTTCGCGGGTGAGAATTGTGCACTGTTGTCAAAAAGGTCGATTTAAGTCAATTAAAGGTCGAAATGAGTAGTTTTAATGACGGGGTTTCATTTATAACGATGCCAGTTAGTGATTTATGTATTTGTACCCCCTAGGGTTTATGTGACCTTTAAAAGAATCCACACGAGTCAGCGTATGATTTATTTACATGACAAACACAAACATTTAGTAAATGTCAATGCAGCATGAAAGTTAGATAATGTGTTACATGAATAATGGACCGAAGTACTGTCTCAGCGTCCCTGGTTAAGTCAAACGTACATTTATACATTCTTGTACACGCTATCGAATTGATTTTTAAAATGCATATACAACACAAAGCATTGGTGATTGGATACACATGGCAGTCACTCCTAGACATATATATGGAAAACGACACAATAGCATACATCTTATTTAAATAACGAATGGATATTGTGGCAAGAACAACCATACAAAAGTCGATCAATTGTTGACTAAAAAGCGAAAGAAAATACTCCAAACTCAAAATGTAGGTGTGATAAAATTGTATCTAAAAGATGAGAGCGTATGTAAAATGACGAATGAATGATCAAACGGGCACTGGACATTTTGCTTGCCTTTAATGTGAGTGAAGATGCGGGTTAGGATTGATCTTCAGTAACTCATGCTTGTAGTAAGAGGCGACCCGTGAAGATCCGGGTTAGAATTGATCTTCAGTAACACATGCTTCTCGTAAGAGGCGACCCGTGAAGCTCAGGGTTAGAATTGATCTTCTGTAACCCATACTTGTCGTAAGAGGCGACTAACGGATTCGGGTGGTCAAGCTCACTGACTTGGTTGACACATGTCATCGTATCCCAATTGCTTAGATCGATCTCATGCTGTTGATCACTGGATTGTCTGATCCAGACTCGTTTATTTACAGACAACCGCCATATAGCTGGAATATTGCTGAGTGCGGCGTAAAACTAAACTCACTCACTAATGCGAATATCGATGTATGAAATATCCCTAGGCACAACGTCGGTGACATCGGTAAAAAGCATGAAATACATGGATAGATCAACATAAAATGAGGAAATAACCTATGATCTTGTAAAACATTGCCTACCTCTTTCGACATTTTTTTGTATATTTTTGCGGAGACTTAGTATAAGAGACAAACTGGTCTTGGTTTAAGAGACAATATGCTCAGCGTCAAAACTTATTGAAGCACTGGTAATCGTGTGAATGGATCTATGGATTTGAAACAGAGAAAGAGTGCGTTAAAATGGTCAAAGATACACAACCAAGCAGTAGTTCTAACTGCACAACATTTGCAAGAAGCGTGAATAATGGTCAGCAATATTCTCTTTAGAATACTACAAGCATGATGCTTATCATTTCAGCTCAATGCGGTCTTAAGAAGTGCGGGCTCTATTCATTCAGCTGGAACAAGTTCGACATCCAACGCCTCGAGGAAAATGACTATAGAGCAATAGGTTCTGCCTGGAAAACAACAACACACACACACACACACACACACACACACACACACACACACACACACACACACACACACACACACACACACACACATACACACACACCCTGCGTGACGTTCCTTGTCACTATTTGCACATATTTCTGACGCTTTCAGCAACATAATCAAGTTATAGACCAACGGTAATGGCCACCCATCAGTAACGACCAAACGTCAGGACCGATGGATTCGAACCACGCACATCCGACATGTTCAAGCCAGCATGCCATACAGTTCGACAGTTCGACGACGTCTACGCGACTAAGGCATCCGTGCCAGACGCCCAGCCTGAAGGCCACTTCAGACGCCAGAACATTGACGTTACCAGACAGTGGACACACCTGCGATAGGGACTATGTGAGTGGAAAAGAGTTCTCTTCTTCGATGATTCACGTTTCTTTTTTCCCTTGCTGACACCGCAGGAGAGTGACTGAGTTTAGTTTTGCGCCGCATTTTAGCAACATTCCAGCAATATCACGGCGGGGTACTCTAGAAATGGGCTTCACTGCTCGCCATTAAACAATCTGAGGTAAACTTTGTTTTTGACCTTAGAGAGCCATACCAACATTGAAAACACATGTACACAAGCAATTTCTGTTTGAATCCAGTAACAGTTTCCACATTTCCCTATTGTCTCCCAAAGTGCAATTCACTTTTCATGCCTCTGACATCAACAATAGAGTTTAGTGCTATTAGCTGGAGGTGATTGTCAGCGCGCCAAGTAACACAATAGTAACATCATGTCAGTAATGTTGTTTGATGTCTCCAAACGCTCCGATCAAAGCTGCATTCTCCACGGACGGTGATTCGTGCAATCATTTGTATACAGAATGAAATAACAAGGGGAAATGACATAACCTTGTGGGGCTCCAGTGTTTGTTGACACAGCATGCTTCGCATATACTAAACGTAGCCTGTCGATAAAAAAAGGGAATAAAAATAATAAATTTTATAAAAACAGATTTCTGTTCAAACTGAGGGATAAAATGGGTTTCTTTTCCAGTACAATGTGAGGCTGCAAATAAAATGATGATAATGATAATACTTTTTAATATAGATTTCTGTTGACGTTTCAGTAACCAAGTACGGTGGCTGATACTATTTGGAACAAAAATTAGTACAATCTGTTCAAATACATACACTTCTTTGTCACAGATATTTGGCAGGATGGTTGGTTGGTTTGAAAATCGAAACGCATAAGTGATTTTTGGACACATGTAGCTGCGGCAAATTCAATACAAATATACTATTTCTTTCCAAAACGTCATCTCTGTGTGACTATCAACAGCTTCAGCGCCAAAACGCGGCAATTTTAACTTTTTCCGTTGTTTTAGAAGCGTTTGAAGAAATATTCTCCAAAACGTCAACAAGATCACATTCAAAGCAAAATACACGTGTAAGTAAGCGGAAAAGCATGCCTTATCGATCACTCTAAAAAGGCAAACGTTGTGTTTACTTTTGTCATTCGTGTTTGCCTGGAAAATAGGAAATCCGAACGCCGAGACTGTGTACCAATCGAAACATGGCCATAGGCCGCCTTGAGGCTGGTGAGTCGCAGTCTGCAGTTGCCCGACATTTCAACGTTCATCAGAGCACCATATCTCGCCTTTGGGATCGTTTCCTGCAGACCAATTCCGCCCAAGACGAGAAGCGGCCGTCTAAGAGTTACAACCCAAGCCAAGGACCGATACATCCGTGTTACTCACTTGCGTCATCGTCTTGCCACAGCTGCACAAGGCATCCCTGGTTTGAGAAGAATTTCCGACCATACCGAGAAATGAACGTGTTGCCCCTAAGGTCGACAGATTCGATGGAAAGAGTTTCATGGTGTGGGGTGCGATATCCAGCAGACAAAGATCTGATTTAGCGGTGGTTCATGGTAATTTGACGGCAAAACGGTACATCAACAAAGTCCCTGTACGTCACATGGTTCCGGATTATGGACCGACAGACGACGTTGTTCCAACTTCACATACAGCACGCGTCACGGTCCGGTACCTTACCAATTCTAACGCCAATGTCGTACCATCGCCTTCCCGATCAACAGATCTAAACCCGATAGAACATCTATGGGATGAACTCGATCGACGTGTTCGTCGACGTCAAAACACACATCTGGCGCATTGCATTCCGCAAACTGCCTTTTACCTAATGCATGAAATTCTTCTAAAAATGGCTTATACGGCTTTGGGTTTTTGGGGGGTTTTGGTTTTTTTTTTTAAGAGTATATATGCGATCACATAAGTCACATGTTAAAAATAAAAATCCTCTGCTCACATCTGCTGGATGTCTCACAGCTGCTTGTGGTTAAACGACCGCTGTCAATACGTGTGTGAGTGTCACGGGACACCGGAAATAGGCTTCACACATTGTACCCATGTGGGGAATCGAACCCGGGTCTTCGGCGTGACGAGCGAACGCATTTACCACTAGACTACCCCACCGCCCCGCTGACAATACAGCTGACACTGACTTCGTTCTGTAGAACCTGCACCTCTTTGATCTCGGGTGTTTACAAAACATCTCCAGGAAATGAAAACATTATTGTGTTTTGTACTTTTCCAAAATCGTGACATATCTTGCTACAAACATTGTAGTTGGTACCACTGAACAAGGGATGTATATCAACACATTCAGGGTTGCGTGGTTTTAGCCTGATAACCCCGTTGTCAGATACGAATGTTAAAACATTGTCCGGCAAAGAGTAAAAAAAGACACCACTGGCGCTTCTTAGAACATTTTTACTTCAAAAGATCCGTCGTTGTGGTCGAGATATAATCAATAACATTTGGTTGTACCAATGTAACAACATCATAATATCACGAATACTGTGAAAACACACAATAATTTACCCATAATATTTAACATACACAAAGCAGATCAGAGGGTCATTATCTTGTAAGGACCGATATGGATTCTGTATATCTGAATGTATAAGTAAAATATTAGTATTTCTGTGAATCTGTTTGTAAGGTGTTTTGGTTGAAACAGTGAGAACTGCTTTTGCGATTCTCAAGTATATACTGAGTCAAAAAAGAAACTTCACATTCTTTCTTCAGGGCACTATAAAAGAACAAGAGATGGTAAGATTGTTAAATTGTTATTATTTCATTGCTGAGATCTGTGTGATGTACTCGATACACTGACAGTGCCATAATCAGATCCATTAGGCTACACCGCCGTTCCAAAACATGGGTATACAGAATGTCAAGTCTCAAGAATAAAAATGCGAAATGTCTCAGTTCAATATCGTGTATGGCCGCCCCGCGCATTCACCACTGCCAAACACCGTCTCCTCATCGACTGCCTGATGCTTGTGAACACGTGGTTGGGGATTCTGCGCCATTGCTCTTGCAAGGCAGCGCCAAGTCCCTGCAAATTCTGAGGTTGGTTCCTAAGACCACGAAGCCTTCTCCCAAGTGCATCCCAAACGTGCTCTATTGGATTAAGGTCAGGGGACCTCGATGGCCAGTCCATGACGTTGATTCCAGCGTTTTGAAGGAAATTTCGTGTCAACATCGCGGTATGCGGCCGAGCATTATCATGTTGGAACTGTAGACCTGGGCCATGAGCCGCCATGAAAGGAACGAGTTCAGGTGTGAGCACCTGGTCTCGGTAAGCAGCAGCTGTGAGGTTTCCACGGATGACCAGAAGTCGGGAACGGTTGTTCCCACAGAAAGCACCCCACACCATGCAACTTCCGCCCCCGAATCTGTCGACTTCCTGTACACAACATTGGGCATACCGTTCACGACGTCGTCTCCAGACTCTATGCCTGCCGTCCGCGAATCTGAGGGTAAACCTCGATTCATCGCTAAAGACGACTCGATTCCAGTCTCTCTGGGTCCATCGGAGATGAGTTTGGGCCCACAGCAGACGTTGACGTTGATGAAACGGCGTCAATATTGGCCTACGATATGGACGTCGAGAATGGAGATTGGCAGCCCGCAACCGATATCGAATGGTCTGTGAGAACAGTCGACCTCTAAACATCTCAGCCCTGGTTTGTGTAGCCGGCAGAAATCTGTCACGTAGGTGACGTAGGACGATTTGACGGTCTTCTGCTCGTGACGTCACACATGGACGACCCGACCTTGGGCGATCAGAAGTGGTGCCAGTTTGTTGTAGACGACCTCGCAAGTCATACACAGTACGACGGCTGCATCCCATTGCTCTTACAACGTCAATAACTGATCTTCCCGCTTGCAACATGCCAACGGCACGTTCACGTTGCACATTTGACAATCGTTGCATTTCAAGTACCGTTAGAAGTGTGGTTTCAAAGTGTTTTTTCAATTCTTGAGGCCAATGCAAACACAGGCATATGAAGAAAACTTCGATGCGAAGATCACGTGATCGACTGCCCGTGCAAAACCTGATTTGGCACTAACGTCATTTGCACGACGAATGGATGGATTTGAGTGGGTTTTGCTAACGTTTTTCTAGAGTCGAAAGATAAGGCTCCCATTTCGGATACATAGATATATCATCAGAGAAAAATTATTCATTATTTTTAAAATTACATTTTGTGAGGTTTCTTTTTTGACTCGGTATATATTGTTATCTCGATGCTAGGAGTATGATACGCATCTATATTGTTATTTAGGAGTATGTTACACATCTATATTGTTATCTCGATGCAAGGAGAATGATTCACATCTACATTGTTATCTCGATGCTAGGAGTACACATCTATATTGTTATCTCGATGATGGGAGTATGATACACATCTATATTGTTATCTCGATACTAGGAGTATGATACAAATCTACATTGTTATCTCGATGCTAGGAGTATGATACACATCTATATTGTTATCTCGATGATGGGAGTATGATACACATCTACATTGTTATCTCGATGCAAGGAGAATGATACACATCTATATTGTTATCTCGATGCTAGGAGTACACATCTATATTGTTATCTCGATGATGGGAGTATGATACACATCTATACTGTTATCTGGATGATGGGAGTATGATACACATTTATACTGTTATCTCGATGATGGGAGTATGATACACATCTATATTGTTATCTCGATGCTAGGAGTATGATACACATCTATATTGTTATCTCGATACTAGGAGTATGATACACATCTATGCTGTTATCTCGATGATGGGAGTATGATACACATCTATATTGTTATCTCGATGCTAGGAGTATGATACACATCTATATTGTTCTCTAGGAGTATGATACACATCTATATTGTTATCTCGATGCTAGGAGTATGATACACATCTATATTGTTATCTCGATGCTAGGAGTATGATACACATCTACATTGTTATCTCGATGCTAGGGGTATGATACACATCTATATTGTTATCTCGATGCTAGGAGTATGATACACATCTATATTGTTATCTCAATGCTAGGAGTATGATACACATCTACATTGTTATCTCGATGCTAGGAGTATGATACACATCTATATTGGTATCTCGATGCTAGGAGTACACATCTATATTGTTATCTCGATTATGGGAGTATGATACAAATCTATATTGTTATCTGGATGATGGGAGTATGATACACATCTATATTGTTATCTCGATGATGGGAGTATGATACACATCTATATTGTTATATCGATGCTAGGAGTATGATACACATCTATATTGTTATCTCGATGCTAGGAGTATGATACACATCTATATTGTTATCTCGATGCTAGGAGTATGATACACATCTATATTGTTATCTCGATGCTAGGAGTATGATACACATCTATATTGTTATCTCGATGCTAGGAGTATGATACACATCTACATTGTTATCTCGATGCTAGGGGTATGATACACATCTATATTGTTATCTCGATGCTAGGAGTATGATACACATCTATATTGTTATCTCGATGATGGGAGTATGATACACATCTATATTGTTATCTCGATGCTAGGAGTATGATACACATCTATATTGTTATCTCGATGCTAGGAGTATGATACACATCTACATTGTTATCTCGATGCTAGGGGTATGATACACATCTATATTGTTATCTCGATGCTAGGAGTATGATGCACATTTCTTTTAATTATGCACCCCCTACTTCAGTTAAACAACTTTTCTTCAAGTGTGAAGTAGTTTTTAATATGGTTGAGTGACATGACATTAAAAGTTGACATTTTCATTCGTGGCTGTGTCACACAAGAAAATATCACATTGTAAGGTCCTTCACTGTTAACAACGTCGGACCAGAAAGTACAAATACCTCCGCATATTTTGGCCGAGTGAGACGGGCTAGCGGATTGCTTAGAAAAGGCGTAAAATGTCAGATACTTTTCAGAAATGTGCTGGAAAGAAATCTAAAGCGTAGTAATTATTCACATGAAAACAGAACCTCAGACATAGCCCACCCGTAAAGATCCGGCTCTACAGCAACCCTTGCTTGTCGTAAGAGGCGACAAACGGTATCGGGTGGACAGGCTCGCTGACTTGGTTGACACATGTCATCGGTTCCCGGCGATGTCATCGGCGTTGAATGATGCACATGATGTTGATCACTGGGTTGTCTGATCCAGTCTCGATTATTTGCAGATCGCCGCCATAGAGCTTGAATATTGCTGTGTGCGACGTTCACAACAAACCAGCCAGCCAATCAGATATAGCCAATAGGTTCCGACAGTATTTGTGATACTTTACTGTATGTCCACCAAACCAACCAGCCAATCAGATATAGCCAATAGGTTCCAATAGTGTTTGTAATACTTTACTGTATGTCCACCCAAAAAAACAACCAACCAATCAGATATAGCCAATAGGTTCCGATAACGTTTGTGATACTTTACTGTATGTCCACCAAACCAACAACCAATCAGATATAGCCAATAGATTCCGATAGTGTTTGTGATACTTTACTGTATGTCCACCAAACCAACCAGCCAATCAGATATTGCCAATAGGTTCCGATAGTGTTTGTGATACTTTACTGTATGTCAACCAAACCAACCAGTCAATCAGACATAGGCAATAGGTTCCGAAAGTGTTTGTGATACTTTACTGTATGTCCACCAAACCAACCAGCCAATCAGATATAGCCAATAGGTTTCGATAATGTTTGTGATACTTTACTGTATGTCCACAAAAACAACCAGCCAATCAGATATAGCCAATAGGTTCCGATAGTGTTTGTGATACTTTACTGTATGTCCACCAAACCAACCAACCAATCAGATATTGCCAATAGGTTCCGATAGTGTTTGTGATACTTTACTGTATGTCAACCAAACCAACCAGTCAATCAGACATAGCCAATAGGTTCCGAAAGTGTTTGTGATACTTTACTGTATGTCCACCAAACCAACCAGCCAATCAGATATAGCCAATAGGTTTCGATAATGTTTGTGATACTTTACTGTATGTCCACAAAAACAACCAGCCAATCAGATATCGCCAATAGGTTCCGATAGTGTTTGTGATACTTTACTGTATGTCCACCAAACCAACCAGCCAATCAGATATTGCCAATAGGTTCCGATAGTGTTTGTGATACCACACGTCACTGTATGTCCACCAAACCAACAACCAATCAGATATAGCCAATAGGTTCCGATAGTGTTTGTGATACCACACGTCACTGTATGTCCACCAAACCAACCAACCAATCAGATATAGCCAATAGGTTCCGATAGTGTTTGTGATACCACACGTAACTGTATGTCCACCAAACCAACCAGCCAATCAGATATAGCCAATAGGTTTCGATAGTGTTTGTGATACCACACGTCACTGTATGTCCACCAAACCAACCAGCCAATCAGATATGGCCAATAGGTTTCGATAGTGTTTGTGATACCACACTTCCCTGTATGTCTAATCAGATATAATTCGATAGTGTTTGTGGTACCACACGTCACTGTATGTCCACCAAACCAACCAGCCAATCAGATATAGCCAATAGGTTCCGATAGTGTTTGTGATACCACAAGTCACTGTATGTCCAATCAGATATAATTCGATAGTGTTTGTGATACCACACTTCACTGTATGTCCAACCAGAAATAATTCGATGGTGTTTGTGATACCACACTTCACTGTATGTCCAACCAGATATAATTCGATAGTGTTTGTGAAACCACACTCCACTGTATGTCCAATCAGATATAATTCGATAGTGTTTGTGAAACCACACTTCACTGTATGTCCAATCAGATATAATTCGACAGTGTTTGTGATACCACACTTCGCTGTATGTCCAATCAGATATAATTCTATAGTGTGTGTGATACCACTTCACTGTATGTCCAATAAGATATAATTCGACAGTGTTTGTGAAACCACACTTCACTGTATGTCCAATCAGATATAATTCGATAGTGTTTGTGAAACCACACTTCACTGTATGTCCAATCAGATATAATTCGACAGTGTTTGTGATACCACACTTCGCTGTATGTCCAATCAGATATAATTCTATAGTGTGTGTGATACCACTTCACTGTATGTCCAATCAGATATAATTCGACAGTGTTTGTGAAACCACACTTCACTGTATGTCCAATCAGATATAATTCGATAGTGTTTGTGAAACCACACTCCACTGTATGTCCAATCAGATATAATTCGATAGTGTTTGTGAAACCACACTTCACTGTATGTCCAATCAGATATAATTCGACAGTGTTTGTGATACCACACTTCGCTGTATGTCCAATCAGATATAATTCGACAGTGTTTGTGAAACCACACTTCACTGTATGTCCAATCAGATATAATTCGATAGTGTTTGTGAAACCACACTTCACTGTATGTCCAATCAGATATAATTCGATAGTGTTTGTGATACCACACTTCACTGTATGTCCAATCAGATATAATTCGATAGTGTTTGTGAAACCACACTTCACTGTATGTCCAATCAGATATAATTCGATAGTGTTTGTGAAACCACACTTCACTGTATGTCCAATCAGATATAATTCGATAGTGTTTGTGAAACCACACTTCACTGTATGTCCAATCAGATATAATTCGATAGTGTTTGTGAAACCACACTTCACTGTATGTCCAATCAGATATAATTCGATAGTGTTTGTGAAACCACACTTCACTGTATGTCCAATCAGATATAATTCGACAGTGTTTGTGATACCACACTTCACTGTATGTCCAATCAGATATAATTCGACAGTGTTTGTGAAACCACACTTCACTGTATGTCCAATCAGATATAATTCGATAGTGTTTGTGAAACCACACTTCACTGTATGTCCAATCAGATATAATTCGATAGTGTTTGTGAAACCACACTCCACTGTATGTCCAATCAGATATAATTCGATAGTGTTTGTGAAACCACACTTCACTGTATGTCCAATCAGATATAATTCGACAGTGTTTGTGATACCACACTTCACTGTATGTCCAATCAGATATAATTCGACAGTGTTTGTGAAACCACACTTCACTGTATGTCCAATCAGATATAATTCGATAGTGTTTGTGAAACCACACTTCACTGTATGTCCAATCAGATATAATTCGACAGTGTTTGTGAAACGACACTCCACTGTATGTCCAATCAGATATAATTCGATAGTGTTTGTGAAACCACACTTCACTGTATGTCCAATCAGATATAATTCGATAGTGTTTGTGAAACCACACTTCGCTGTATGTCCAATCAGATATAATTCTATAGTCTGTGTGATACCACTTCACTGTATGTCCAATCAGATATAATTCGACAGTGTTTGTGAAACCACACTTTGCCGTATGTCCACGTGTGTCCGCATACTAGCTATTTCACACGAACACTGTTTCACTGCGCAGTTTCATGTTGACAATAGTTCTGACATTATCTATGTTTTCTTTAGACAGTTATCATAGTTTCAACACGAACCCTTGAGGGATTTGGTCGTAAGTTGGATCTGAACGAGTTGTGGACAATCCACAAGGTTCTTGACGAAATAACATGTATCACCATGGATCCGTTGTATAATGGGTTTTTTTTCTATCTGCTTCAGGTACTCAAGTATCTTCATGAAACCCAGCACAATTCCAGTCTCCTTGAAAACATTCGCTGTCTTGAAGAACGTAAGAATATACGCGCGCAAAACTGGCTCAATAATCTTCTAGTGAGGAATTAGTAATCTTTGCCACTCTGTTCATATGTTTCTTATTTGAAAACAGATTTCGCATGTTTTTCCATTAAGAAAAGAAGTTTTAAAGATATTTATATCACCCTTTTTAGTTTTTGTTTGAAATAATTTGTTATTCATGAAATGCGTCTAGTTGCGAACCATAGGGATTTTTTTTGTTTACTGATTTGGGTATTTTTCTGACAGTTTTTGCTTTTAATTATTACGATCATAATAATCATCACCATGACGATTACATATATATTATTTCTATCTCATATGGACATAATCATAAAGTTTTGCCTGGAGTATTTTAAAGTGCGTTCTGAATCTTTCAAAACTAGCTAAATAAGCAAACATGCTGCAATACGAGAGGCCAAGAATGTGAAAACACGAACAATGTTCTTGACAGTATTCCATAGAATTGAGCTGCTCCTCTAATTGAAAGGTTCTGTCTTCCAATGGCCTTGATCAGGAAACATATACCTTTGTCTCCACAGAGCTGGAGGATAAGGACTTTCAGAACAGGCAGCTTCAGGAGGATATCTCCCTGCTTCAACAGGTAAACACGGATGAAACATTCGCCAGTATGGTTTTACGTCACATTTAGCAATATTCCAGCAAAATCATGGCGGAAATGGGATTCAAACGTTGTACCCACCTTGCAATGTAACCCTGATCTCTAACGGGAGGAACGTACAAGGCCGGGTGGGACAACTTGGGAATGGCCAGCGAGTCCTAACTTGACACATAGAAGGAAGCGAGCTACAAAGACATATTTTATATCATTGGAAAGATCTCGAGGAGATGAACTCAAAAAGTTCATGTGCCAGTGCGCGCACGTGTTCATAAGCTCACAAATGGGCTCTGAAAATGCATTTCTGCAGAAATTTCTGGCAGAATTAATTTTTTTCCGCAGAAATTTCTAGCAGATTTTTTTTTACCGGAGAAATTTCTGGCAGAATTTTTTTTTCCCGCAGAAATTTCTGCCAGAATTTTTTATTTCACTACCAGAATTGTCTTAATTGAAAAATATTAGACACCATTTTAGGATAATTCAATATGGACTTTATTTAAATGATGTTACTTTCTCCTGTAAACAACTTCAAGTGGGAGGTGATAATGGTTCCCAGAAGTAGATCGCCGCACAAATCTTACAAGGCATATTTTAACATCTTATCCAGACGAAATGAAAATAAAAATAATATGGTGATTTTTTTATACATCTTTCATTCACGTTCTGTATAACATGAGCTTCACTGGACGAAGTTACAGTCATTTCATGTTAGACATGAGCCCTGTTGCCAAATGTTTCAGAGATAGATCCTCTCGGAGAAATATGTGTCCTATATATATATATATAAATATTTGTCAGGGTTGAGATTGCGATCTGATCGGAGATTCTAGCAGTAGAGACTTCGCAGTCTTTACCAGTATCCTACTAGTAGAGATTGAAATCGGATCCTACCTGTCAGATCCGATTCTACCAGTACAATTTCCAATTCAACTGGTAGAAACCCTGATTGTTCTGTAGGCAAACAACACTTTATTTGCTGAACAATAATATTTATTTGTTATGCATGTTATTTTAATATGTGAAAAATGTAAAGAAATTCAAATAATTCCAATGTATCTCACTTTAATACAAATTGCATTAATTGATAATGTCCTAATCATGACCATTTTGTTGATACAAACTATGGTTTCACATATGACAAAAATCATATGTAGGATCAGAATGGAGCTTCCACTGGTAGAGATTGCAATTGCATAGGTTATTCTATATAATAAGTTTCTACCAGTACAGACTCCGCTTGCAATACATTGTATATAGTTTAGGTGAATGAATTCATGTATTCAAATCATTGAACGCTTATTATTAGCATATATTCTGAACAACATGAAAAACCCTCAGTCTTTTCCTATAAATATAAATGCATTCAATATGTTTGGACACATACTAGATACATAATAACAATATTTGATCATTTACATATTCCTAGAAATGCCTCCAATCAACACGCTCAACATGACCAGCGTACCGAACTGAGATGATAAACAATACCTAAGCGACAATGTATCACTGTTCAAAGTGACAATACCCGAGAAAATCTAATTGTTTTCACACCTGATAATTTGTTGTTTATGGGGCTGTCCCTACAAGCGGCCACCGTCCCGGTTCGGTTGTCCCTGGTGGCCACAGCAATTAACAATTGCGTAATCCAGAGAGCGGCCACACAGGGGAAAACACCAAAACAATGTCGGGTGGTGCCGCATGGACAATACACGTCTTTTGGATTCTATCCAGTAGGTTTTATCGGTTCAGTTAAACACCAGATGATGATATTTTGTTGATTGTAGGAAGACATTAACAGAGAACTTTGTAATGAAACATACATTGGGTCCGCACAATTAAATTTCACAAGTTATAACTTTATAAATATTCTCTTTCATGTATTCAAAATACTTTTTTTCTAAACGACGCATAGTTTGATAGTTTATCCATGTATATTGTGGTATTACACAAATATGATATTAAGCAGCATGCGCAAACATATTTAAGTCATATGTCTGCACCCCCAAGTACTTACAATGTCATATCGGAAATATTCATTGTCCTGCAGCAACAACAGGTGTGCATTGTCTGCCGATTTCAAATAACAATATCAACCGGCATACCATGCAGATTTTATGTGGTACAGGAAAAGGTAGGCAACGGCTCAGTGTCCAAGCAAATATATGTTGTCACAAAAGCTTCACATGACTGAAATAACTAAGATGCGAAAAACAAGAATTATATACATGAATGGGAGGCTGGGTGATCTACGATAAGGGTTACTATAGTTCATTGCAAATGACAAAACTCTATTAGGGAGGGGGTAATCATAATTATCAAAAGGAGCAGGTGCCCACTCTTTGCACAGATCAGACTTTACAGGGATTAAGTAAAACAACATGTAGGCGTGCATCAAAGGGATTAACAGCAACAACTATAGGATAGTGGTAATAAAGCAGTGACAACAGGAGGAAGTCAAATGTCCAAGAGGTAGAAAATATACATGGCTGGAATGCTCCGCTAAGCTGTTGCTATCAGTTCATTGTATGCAGATGGGATGAGATATCCTTCAATTCTGTTGATGGAGGGCTTGTGTCCGCGGATTTGAACTGCTTAATCCATGTTGATGTATACACATGTATAAGTCTGTTACAGCACCTCAGTCTCGCTTGACAACGGTATAATAATCTATACTGAAACGCCGCATCCTATACAATAAAGACGTTGTCATCCATGAAGCGATATGAATGTAAGTCACAAACGTGAGGCTCTAAAATCATATGGTGGTGTGCAAATCATATGCGTTTAATTCGTGATTGGTATATTTTCTCATGATATTATTGTATGAATAATCGTTTCCTTTCACACTCGTATTACAACACAAATCATAAAATAGATAAGATCTATTATGATCTCGGTAGCAACAGCATGGAGCGTGTTGTTCAGTGACAAAACAATGTGAAAATTCATTGAGGAGACTTACGCAATGGATTGATAATATATCTAAACGATATCAAATACAGAACATCATATAACATATAGTGTAGTATTTGTGTACTAAGCATGTGTTTCAAGAGGAGGTGCTGCTTAAAAACTAAATCCATGTCTACATCTATTACCCATTGTCAGACGAATCCAAATATAAATATTTTAACTACCAGTCCTATGTTCATTGAAATATATTTGGACTTTGGACCGTAGCCTGGGATGTTGATACGCTTTACAACAGATTACGTGAACACCCAGTAGGGCGTGGACATCCGTGAAAGAGGTGTGGGTGGTCGTGTACACCGTTGTGTTTGTTTTGCAACGCCAATAACCTTTCTCAATAAGGTATGCAAAAATGGTGTGTGTATGGTGTAATGTGCAGATTAGCCGAAAAGAACGCGTTGTTCATCCTGCAAGACCGTTCATGCAGACGATGAAAATATCTCTATTCGGCAAATCACACATACATGTTACGGTGAGTACTTGATAACTAAACAGCAGCTCATCTGATGAGCTGCAACGTCGCTGCAATGGGTTAAAAGAATTTCACTTTATCATCGACACCACAATACTGTATAAATCTCGAACAACCTCTGCGTTTTGCAGGTATATATCGTAGCTCTTTCCAAACGTATTCATCAAGTATCATTCACCATATTATCTAAGAAAATTTTGATACCTTTTCGATAGAACGTAGACATTATAGTTTGTTGGACCACAGACTTCAAAATACTGACTTTATGTATTTCATTTGTGCAATGGTACATTATGTTTAGCACTATCTATGTGTACAAACCAAAACCAAAAACCAAGTGATTAGAATGATCGAATGCTGTGACAAACATCGTGTACTTGAATAACAAGGGGTAGATAATTGGACGAGGCCAGGTGGGAAGTAAGAACAATAAATAACACAGCCATGAAGCCGATAAGCAGGACGGATTAAGTTGTAAAACAGTCATAAAAAACGGGTGCTGATTGAAGTCTATAGCTTGGTCAGCTCTTCGTAGGCTATGGTATGTGGTACCCTTCGTCAGTCACTACATTCACAGAGCTCGTCACACGTTACTTTATGCAGTGAACAAGAAGTTGCTATTAAGAAGCCGCATGCTAGAATGCCAATGAAACATACAATCATAATTGCTGTTCATAACATCGTTGTATAATTTGTATATATATATACAGCCTACTTTATCTGACCTCGTACACCTGAAACATAGTGTATCAAATAGGTCCAACCAGGGAGACTATATAAGGGGGAGTGGTCACTCGGCTCGTCACGTGACCAGTGTAGCCAATATGGCGGCAGCGTAGTTTTTAAGATTGAGCCCGGTTTATTTTCAACAGCTTATTACATACGCTGAGTGTTGTGACAACTGAAAACCTACATGTAGAAGATAAGTTACCTATTCTGTCACTTCATTTTAAGTCAAATAATTGTTATTAGTGTCAGTATTAGTACAGCAGATTTGTAGCAAAGTTTCAAGTCGGCATGTTGTAGCTCACTGGCTTCAATTCTCAGTACACAGCGAAGAAAGACTAAATTCTATCGCTAAAAACTTCTTTCACATATTCGTTTAATTTTTAGAGGGGAAATATATCTTTAGTTGAAAGGTGTTTGCAAGTAATAGTGATAGTTTTATAACTAAAAAAAATTGTTAGGGTGTATTTGAGGTGTGTGAGAACTATGACATATCGCCGATCTGCCATTGAAATACTACAGGGCGTTGTTTGAGTGTTTCTAGTTATTGTTCTAAAACATCTTTCACATGCACCTTTAATTTTTATGAGGGGAATATACCATCAGGTGAAAGGTGTTTGCAAGTAATAGTGATAGTTTTATAATTTTTATTTTTTTTGTTAGGTTGTATTTGAGGTGTGTGAAAAATATGACATATCGCCGATCTGTTCCGATACGCCATTGATGCTTGTGATGCTTGAGTGTTATAGTTCTAAAACTTCTTTCTTTCTTGTTGATATTAGTATTTGACAAAACTGGAAAGGTGTTTACAACGCTTTGTGATAGTTCTAAACTTTCTGTTTTTGAGGGGTCTGTGACAGTGTCAGTTAACATTCTGTCAATGCCCATGTCATTCCACACATGCAATAAGATATCTGAATTAATTACTAATGTAAAAAAATGTCTCAAAGTAGATTTTTATAAAAAAGGACAGCTGATGTTAACACATGTGTTCTAAAGATTTTGCGTTCTTTAACATGTTTGGGGAGGGATGGCCGTGGTGTATCATTTATTCTTTCATTCATTCACATATGTTCTTTTTCTTTTGTTCTTTTTCTTTATTTCTTTCATTAATTCACATATAACTCTTGCTCTTAATAAATTCATTCTTTCATTGTAAAATTCCGACTGATACAATACACTGGCTGAAGTACTGTTAAACGCAGCCGAAGTTGCGCTGGGAACGAACCAAGTCACTGTGTGCGTTGGAGCACGACGAGGCACACGTTAATTAGTACAAATGGTAAAGAAAGCCAGCGAGTGACCTATCCCTGTTGTAGAGTATCCCTGGTCCAACACAGGACTGAACCGAAACATCTAATTTCATCTAATGTCATGATGATATGAAGTGTTTAAATTCCTCAAACCGGTCTTTGAGGTAATAACAGAAGTGTATATAGTTTTAGTTTCCTGATCATGAATCAGTTATTGTCATTCTGATGCAAATACCCCAAACCCAACAAGATCAGATCCACATCAGTTGATCACACTGATTGCTAATTACCTAGAATAAACAAGAAGTGGCCCACACGCAGGTGTCTCATAAATTATCTGATACAGGTGAAAGGACGGTCAAATACACACTCTCCCAAATAATTAGCCATTACGAGTATTTTACACAGGATGACATTTGTCGGGATCGTTTATTACTGCTGTCTAGAACACATGTTTTCTACCCGCATTACGTTATTACACAAACTTTTCACAACATTTCAAGTTTTATACAATATGTATATACATGCATCCCTGTCTCAGTTCACAACATTATAATATTGTAATCAGAACCCTTGACCTAAACACTCACCACTTGCCTACTACCTATGGAAGATTCGTTCTGTTAGTTCATTCCCGGGAAGACGACAACTGTGATGTTTAAAACAACAAATCAGTGGAGCATGCAAGGATTTTCAAGTCGACTGCCTCTGGAGAACAAAGGAGGTTCTGTGTGATTTTAAGCAGATGGATGATACTAAATTGTTAACCGGTAAATAAATGAAATACTCCCACGAACCATTATTTACATCCGTTAAAATACATATGACATTTTTATCTGTGACCAGTTTATCGATAACAAATAATTTATATACATTTGAATGTCATCATTCAACTGTAGAAATAGTTTAAGTGCAGTTCTTATCTAGGCACATCCATGATATCCGCGATGCAGCATTGCGTTTGCGACTCACTCTAAACATGTATCCATCTATACAGAGATACCTTCCTCCACGCGAAGTTGGAATGAACTTGTACTCTAACTGCTGATTTGCGATTTCCAAAGTGATGCATTCGATTGCGGATAAGTAGGATATATACCCATAATAACTAGTGAGTAAATATCAACAAATAATATAGTGAATTAAAATAAGTGTCAAAGGCAATTAGTAGTAGTGATTTGAAATAAATCAATGTCAATCAATAAGCAAACAAATAATTAGTGATTTAAAATCAGTGTCAAAGGCAATCCGTTAGTCGTGAGTTGAAATCAATCAATGTCAATCAATAAGCAGTGAGCTGAAATCAATCAATGTCAGTCAATAATCCATGAGTTGATACCAATGGAAATCAACAACCAGTGAGTTGATATCATGTTCATATTACAATGTGAGTTGACATCATGAAAATGAACACCGATTTCGTTATGCAGTTCAGTTTATAGTATAACCCACCTCACTAATCCATTAAAACAACATGAGTCTACCTCGGCGAAACATCAAAGGATTTTCACTGTAATACCAAATGTCGTCTTAAGGGGAAGACACCTAATCCTGATTCGATTATTGCAAGATTGTTTGAAAAATAGCTTCATTGTGGTTTCAAGAGTACACATATGCCATATACAATTCAGTGTTCCATTGTACAGTTCGAGTGACTATACAAACAATTGAGATACATAAACCATACCAAAGGGACAACGGGACTCATGTCTAACATGAAATGACTGCAACTTAGCGCAATGAAACTCATGTAATACAGAGTGTGAATAAACGATGTATAAAGAAATCACCAAATTATTTTTATTTTCATTTCGTCTGGATAAGATGTTAAAATATGCCTTGTAAGATTTGTGCGGCGATCTACTTCTGGGAACCATTTCCCCTCCCACTTGAAGTTGTTTACAGGAGAAAGAAACATCATTTAAAGAAAGTCCATATTGAATTATCCTAAAATGGTGTCTAATATTTTTCAATTAAGACAATTCTGGTAGTGAAATGAAAATTTCTGCCAGAAATATCTGCGGGAAAAAAGAATTCTGCTAGAAATTTCTCCGGAAAAAATTAATTCTGCCAGAAATTTCTGCGGAAAAAATAAATTCTGCCAGAAATGCATTTTCAGAGCCCATTTGTGAGCTTATGAACACGTGCGCGCACTGGCACATGAACTTTTTGAGTTCATCTCCTCGAGATCTTTCCAATGATATAAAATATGTCTTTGTAGCTCGCTTCCTTCTATGTGTCAAGTTAGGACTCGCTGGCCATTCCTAAGTTGTCCCACCCGGCCTTTAAGTCTACTGTATAATTTGTTGTGGCCTGTTTTATGTTCTTTATTGAACATTTACGAAACTATTGTCCTTTTTAGTACAGTTATGTGTAATGTGCATAACCACTCCCAGTTAGTTGTATTAGTATGTATCACTTTGAGAAAAATAACAAACGGAAAGCCAATGGGTAACCGAAACCTAATGGAGCCTTACCCGGTGTTCTTCAATAATTGATAAGTTTAAGGCATCTGTGAGTGTACCTAACAAAACGTAAAGGAGACAAAGTAGAATCTTAAGTTTCCATAATTAGGTTTAACTGCTCCTGAAATTTATCTTGTTTCATGTGACAGTATCTTTTGTTTGAATTCTGGTGTACAGAAACACTGAGATCACTAAACTGAAACTTATATACCTGGAATACATAGACTGTTTAGCGTAGGTTAATGTAGGTTTCTGAATATATACTGTATATACTGGTATATATGGAGTAATTTCCTCTACGTTTGTTTCATTCACGTTCCCATCAATGATGGTTTCCAGCTGCTTTATGCAATGGAAACTACCAATGATACTTTACTGTAAATTTCCATTTCTAACTAACTTTGTTGATTTCCGGTAGTTTCCAGTCGCTAAAACTAACCTCGTAAATTTAAATTTGTAAATGTGTGCATTATATAAAAAAACAAACTTATATACCTGTCTGCGAAGGACAGTAAAATAACTAGTATATCACAAATGTACACTAAAAACTAGCATATAACCATAAACACTTTAACAGTACAGTATTTAAATGGGTTATTGCTTTTGCTCCCTGCATGGACCCTAGCTGGATTCTGTATATAGAAATTATTTTGCAAGTGTAACAGTAAAAAAAATATAGTCCCCCAATGGAACAGCACAAAGCTAAGTTTGCCATTTCATCTAAGCTGAAACCAATAGACTTGTCAGTTTCCTGGTACAGAAACCTAGCTGAAACCTACATTACCCAGTATCCAATAGGTTTCCGCAACAACGGAAACTAAGTCATTTTGCTATGAATGTTTCAGCAACCTGAAACTAAATGGAAACTCATAAAGACAGTTTCAGTTGTAGAAACCTGACGGAAACCTAGATTTGTTAGTTTCAGTTTTGTAAACTATGCGGATACTGAAACCTAGCGGAAACCTACATTACCCAGTATCCATTAGGTTTCCGCAAGAATGGAAACTAAGTTATTTTTGCTGTGGACTATACACACATGACAAGCACTGCACGCACCACATGGCACGCACTACACACACTACATGACAAAAACTATACACACATGACACGCACTGCACGCACCACATGACACATACTACACACTCCATATGACACGCACTACACACACTACATGACACAGACTATACACACATGAGACGCACTGCACGCATCACATGAAGTTTACACAGATTCCCGAACGTTGGTTGGTTGAGAGAGCGGTCATGTGATCTAAATTTCAAGGTTCATTTCCCTTGAACCCTTCAAATCGTTCATACGTGTGTGAACGTTTTCGAGCCGATCTGGGTCATGTGAACTTTTGCCGGAACTACTTTCCGGGTTTTCCCCAGGATACTCGCTGTCCAGCTTGACGTAAACAAAATAAATCATGTGCATTCACACGCCTTTTAATTTATACATATCACTTACTTGTTTTTGTATGTAACAAAAAGCACCAACTGAGCACAGTTTTGCAAAGATCTGACCGACAAGGGGCGGTGGGGTAGGCTAGTGGTTAAAGCTTTGGCTCGTCACGCCGAAGACCCGGGTTCGAATCCCCACATGGGTACAATGAGTGAAGCCTTTTCTGGTGTCCCCCGCCGTGATATTGCTGGAATATTGCTAAAAGCGGCGTAAAACCAAACTCAGTCAGTCAGTCTGACCGACAACGCGTCCGACAACCAGTTCCAGCCAGTGCGACCTAATTTTCAAATTTCCGCTACGGTTTCAAGGAACCCCAATGATACTGCTGCATTTGGTGATAACAATTTAGAGAGCGATCCTGTTTCAAGTCACCCCAATTTTGGCAATGTCGCTTCTTCACGACCAAACGGATTTCCAATTGCCGAGCATTGTTCCTTATCACAAGAGTTTAATCTCTCGCGGTTTGCAGGTTCTGCCCCGTGATCTGTTTAAAAACTGCTCATTAAATTTCACAATAAACAATCACAAATAAATAGAATACACCAACGAGATCTGCTTCCTATTCGCCACGCCGGACAACTTCGAAGTCGGTCAGTGTATTATTACGCGGTCAAACGAATCCGTCATAGTTTTATAGGTACAATGACAGTTTGTTAAAATGATATTGTTATTGGTATTTGTTTCTGTTTGATAATTTTATTGATGTTATGCTTATTAAAGCAGTTTCAAACCTATTGACGAATTTGTTGTAATATTTTAAGGAATACTTTGAGAACTCTTTTTTCAAGGGTTGGGATACATGTGTCAAAAAGTCGCCAAGTATACAAACAGCGCTACAATACGGTCTTGAACAGAATGACAGTACAACATTTTACAGGTATTAAAACACATCACTGTAAACAATGATCATGTAGAAGTTGGTAAAAACGTATGTGTAAACATCAAAGTGCGAAATTATAAGAATTGAATGTCACTTTATGTGTTTGCACTGAAAAATGAACGATGTCAAAGCGTCGTTCAAACTCTCGTGTGAACTCGTTCGTAAACTCGCTCGTTCACACGAGTTTGAACAACGCTTTGACATCGTTCATTCCTCAGTGCAAACACACAAAGTGACATTCAATTCTTAATTACACATACAACATGATACATACTACCCACTCCATATGACACGCACTAAAAATACCGCATGACAAGCACTAAACACACCACAAAATACACTATGCGCACCTCATGACTACATGACTACTCACACTACATTAAACAGAATATACATACCACGTGACACACTACACATACCGCATGACACATACTACACACTCAATGACATGCACTACACATACAACATGACACACTACACATACCACATGACACGCACTACACACACCACATGACACAGACTATACCCACATGACATGCACCACGTGACACACTACACATACTACACACTCCATATGACACGCACTACACATACCACATGACACGCACTATACACACATGACACGCACTACAAGCACCACATGACGCACTACAGAAACCACGACACGCACTACACACTCCATATAAGACACACACTACATGCACCACATGACACTACACACACCACATGTGACACGCACCACATGACACACTACACACCACAAAACACACACTACTCGCTCCACATGACACACTATACACACACGCACTACACGCACCACATGGAACGCACTACGCATACACTACTGCCTGAAAGTTCATTCCCTTTACACGCGATGAGAACACGCATGTGCCGCGGGTGTGCAGCGAGAGTGAGTACCGTGTCACACGCGTGTGCAATGTAACATAGCCATGACCACCTTCCCCTGTCGCCATGGGTCAGGCTCCAGTCAGCATGTAAATGTATTAAAGAACCACTAAACTTTGTTTTTTGTTACTCTTTTAACCATTACATATGAAAGATTTGTGGTTAGTCTTATGCGGAACACCAAATTTATTCTTTAAAAACTTGTGGTTAATTAATACCGAGCGATTAAAAGTGGCCAAAAAGTCGCCTGCCTCCCTCTCGCCCGCCAACGAAACCACAGACAGGTTACGTAACTCTGTCGCCAGAGCACTGCAGTGACGTCATATGAGGAACGATTTTCAGTTAGTTGTATAGAAAATGTGTAGCACGCTCATCATTTTGATGATTTCTCGACATCAACGACGACATGCCGAATCGTTGCTTTGTCGTCAATTGCTCCTAGGGGTCGGGCGATGGTGTCCCCATGCACAGATTTCCACAGGACCCCGCAGTTCGTGCTAAATGGGTTATGTTTGTGAGTGCGAAGCGAGCGTTGTGGAAGCCTGAAACGATATCTTACTTGTGTTCAGATCGCTTCACGGAAGTTAAAGAATCAAAACTACTTACTAATTCTAGTAAAATATGCATATGATTGATGACCATAAAATTTTTCTATGACACAACTTGTAACATAACGATTTCCTCCTCGGAAGTGAGTTTGTGGTCGAAGTAACAATAATATTGTAAGTAGTATTATATTGACACCCGCCTCGCTGCCAGGAGAGAAATTGTTATGTTATACGCTATGTCATGCAAAATCCTATTGGCCATCAATAAAATACATATTTTACTACGAGTAGAAAGTAGTTTTGATTTTGTAACTCGGTGAAAACAAACCTAAATACCATTTATCCTCAGACTGGCGGATGTTCCCGACAGGGCGCCGCCATTTTTAAAAATAAAAAAATCTGTTAGAATTAATGAGATTATAGTTTGTTTTCATCAAGTTAGAAAATCAAGACTACTTTCTACTCGTAGTTAAATATGTATTGGAATCATAACCAAACGGATTTTGCATGACACAACTTATAACATAACGATTTCTTCCACGGAAGCGAGGTGGGGGTCGAAGTCACAATACTGCGCGACAAATTCCTTCTACATTCCCATGGTTAATGTCCATCATCAGTATGTAGATACTAGTCAATGTGCGTCTGTATATTTGGTCTTATAATCCTAATTAGTTTATTATCATACTTGTATGCATTTTGAAACTAAATAAAAAGCAGACGATCTGCTGATACTTATTTTTTTTTTTATTTTTTTTTTTTTTAAATCTTTATTTCCACATTTTACATAGTACATGAAGAATGCATTCACATAAGTATATTCATACAAATATTCACATACAATATTTCAAGTATATTCGATACACACTCACAAATCCCCCTTCATACAATGAATAAACGTCTTTGAATATCTATCTCAGTAGTTCCAATACTAATAATAGTAATTAAATACATTTATTATGTGTTTTCTGACCTAGTATTTTCTGTAAATAGATTGCGGAGAGATGACCAGAAGGTAAAAAACTCACTGTTGCTGCATGTAGAGTACGCATTATATTTTGTAATTTCATAGTATTTTGATACCTCGCTTACTACATGTTTGAAGCTTGGAACTTGTTCTTTTATTTTTTGTTTGTATATTACCTGTTTCACAACAAGACATATTGCATTTAGAGAATTATTGTTTTTCCCTTTAAATCCAAGTAAGATGTTTTCTGGTGTAAAGTCAATATTACCTTCAGTTACAGTCATCAACCATCCGGTCAAACTCTCCCAAATCTTTTTAACATGACAACAATTACAGAGTAGGTGGACAATTGTTTCTAGTTCCTTTGAACAGAATGTACACAAAGGTGTGTCCTTTAGACCGATCCTATTTAAGAAAATATTTGTGGGTAGAATATCATACAATATCTTCATCTGTAACCATTTCAAATTGCTACATTTTGTGGATCGTTTTGCCATCATATATATATTTCGTAGCATTGTGTTATCATACTGTGTTTCAAAGACTCTTTCCCACTTTTTATGAGCATAAGACTTATTGTAATTGGAGTCCAGTAGAGAAAGGTAAAAGGTTTTGGTGCCTTAGACCTTTAGATTAAGCTTGGATATATTAAATGGTAGTATTGGTGAGAATGGGAGTGTTTTAGGTAGAAGGATTTGTCTTCTCTTTAAGCAGGCAATTATGGAAGATTTAATACTGTAATATCTTAAGATATTTGTTTTAAATTGGTATATTTTTTGTAGTTCTTCGTAAGTATAGAATTCCCCTGTGGTTGGGTTCATTAGATCATATATAAAGTGTATTCCTGCATTGTACCAATTGTTTATAAAATTTGTTTCGTTACCTATGCTAAACATATAATTAAACCAAATACATTGGCTTAACATGTCATTTGGGTTTATTATCTTATAATGATTTTGTAAATATGATCCCCATGCAGAAATTACATCTCTCCAAAATGGATTTCTTGTGTATGGTTTTATATGTTTTTCCAAATATTCAGGATCAGCTAACCAAAGTCTTCCGTAGTTAGGTATACAGTTATCCACTAATGATTTCCATTTGCAGTTACTGGTATATAATTTTTTTATCCATGCTATTTTATGTGCATAAATATTATTTCTAATGAGTGGGACACTAATTCCTCCGTAATCAGGTGGCATAGTTAAAACGTCTGTTTTAATTTTGTCTGGTTTGTTTTTCCATACAAATTTGAAGCAGGCTTGTTGAAATTGATTTATTATTTCATCTGGGGGTGATGGAATTGAGGAAAATAAATGGTTTAATTTTGCAAGCAGTAGTGATTTCAAAACAACATTTCTACCGATTGGAGTAAGTGTTCTTATTGACCATAATTTCATTTCCTTCTCTATCTTTTTGAACTTATCATCGTAATTCAGTTTCACCATTTTGTCAAGGTCTACATCAAACATAATACCCAATACCTTGAAGTCATTTTGACTCCAATCTAAGTTCCAGTCTTTACAGAGTTTATATCTACATCTTTTCTTTGAACCTATCCAGATCAGTCTTGTCTTGTCAGCATTAATTTTCAAGCCAGAAAACCTTGCAAAAAAGGTTAAAATGTTCAGTAAGGCATATAGACTACTCTCAGTGCCATCTAAAGATAAAGAGGTATCGTCAGCAAATTGTGCAAGAACATATTCAATACTTCCTTTTTTAATACCTTTTATATTTTTATTATTTCTGATAAGTATAGCTAAAATTTCTGCGCATAAAACAAAAATATATGGCGATACCGGATCTCCTTGGCGACAACCTCTGGCTATAGGAAAAAAGGTGCTAGCAAATCCATTTACAAGTACACTTGATTGCATATCTTTAAAAAAAGTTCTGATCCACTTCTGAAAACTAGGTCCAAAATTAAAGAATCTTAATACATTTAGTATAAAGTTTCTGTCAACTGAATCAAAAGCCTTTTCAAAATCTATTAGAACTAAAAGTCCTGGTATTTGGTAAGATTCTGTATACTCCATTAGATCGTATATCAGCCTTGTGACCTCACCTATATATCTTCCTGGTACAAAGCCTTTTTGATCATCATTTATTATTACTGGTAATACTTTCTTCATTCTATTAGCTATAACCGCTGATGCAATCTTATATGATGTGTTAGGAAGAGAGATTGGCCGCCAATTTTTTAAAAATAGTTTTGGTTTGTTTTCTTTTGGTAAGCATGTAATTAATCCTTGTTTCTGGGTGACTGATAGATTTTCGTTTTGATATGCATAATTTAACGAGTTTATTAAAAATTTGTTCAAGTCTATCCAGAAGAATTTTATAAATTCTGTTGTAAACCCGTCTGGTCCAGGACTTTTTTCATTTTTCATTTTTTTCAATGCTTCTAGGGTTTCCTCATATGTTAGTTCTCCCTCTAAAGTTGCGGTACTGTCTTCATTTAGTTTTGGTATATTGTATTTGTTTAACAAATAATCAAGATTAATTTGTGTGCAGTTTTCATTTTTATATAGTTTTTTATAAAAGCTTTGGGTATCTTTAAGTATTTCTTCTTGATCTTTAATAGTTGATCCATCGGGTTTTTTAATTTCTGATATGGACTTGTTTAGAAAGTTTCTAAATTCCAAGTTTGAAAAGTATCTACTTGGTTTTTCTCCCTGTTCTGTCCATTTTGCTTTTGATCTGATAAATGCTCCCTTTGTTTTATTTGTTTCAAATTCATTAAGTTCAGTTTTTATATCATTTATTCTTTTTAAAGTTTCTTCTTTGGCCTGTAAACTGTCATTGTTATCTAATTCTATCTCCAAATCATGCAATAATGTTTCTAGTTCATTGATTCTGCTCTTATCTTTTTTCCTCTTTGTTGATGTATAGTAAATTGTTAGTCCTCTGATTTCCATAAGAATCATTTCCCATAGAAGTTGATCATTAATTTGGTATTTTGGAGTTTGGTCTTCTCTTTTTGTGTTATATTTGGTCAACGTGCTTTTAATAGTTTCCTTAACTAATTGTACATACTTTGGATCTTGTAATAAAGAATTGTTGAATTTCCAAAAACCTTTTCCTCTTTGTGTTTCAGATAGAGCTAATGTCATAGAAATAAGTGAATGATCTGAATCTATGCTTGGACTTATGTCACACTTGATAACATTCTGTAGTAAACTATGAGAGATCAGAAAATAATCTAGTCGAGCTTGTTTAATTGGAGTAGGTTGGCGCCAAGTAAATCTTTTCTCGAAAGGGTTTGTTTCTCTCCATGGATCTTTTAAATCTAAAACATGTATCAGATCTATAATTTTTTCTCTGGCCTTTGGGTTGTTAATATTTTTATAGTTAAAAGTATCTTTTCTAGGGTCTTGTACTAAATTCCAGTCTCCGCATAAAATAGTTTGTGTTCCTCCTAGGCGGTCCATATGATCTTTAATTGTATCATAAAATTCTGGCGTATCTTGGTTTGGGCCATATATGCTTGCTATTGTGTAGACTTTTTCACATATATTTACTTTTAATATTACATAATTTCCTGACTCATTATCGGCAACCACATCTTCAACTTTAAATTCAAAGTTATTATTAAAAAGGACAGCCGTTCCTCTAGCATTACTTTTAAATGATGTCATGTAGCAATGATTGTAGCCCCATTGTTGTTTAATGATTTGTTCCTGTTCTTTAGTAAAGTGTACATCTTGTAAGCAATATATGTGGGCTTTTTTTTCCGTAAGAATCGGAACACCTTGTTTCTTATAGTGAATTTATAACAGAACTGTAATATCTAGACATTTTATAGTTTGCCAATGTGAATCATATTGCATGTTGTCTGTCTCATTACACTTCACGGCGAAAACAATGATTCTGTTGAATGCTACGACAAATGAATAAAAACAAAATGCAAATATTAAAATTAAAACAGATTAAAGTTATAGGAACAATATCAGGCCATTACCTTGTTCGAGGAATGTATCCATCAATATCCACAAAACTGTTCCAAATGATGTGTCTTTTAACAGTTTAATATACGAAAAAGTGATAAATCTTTTCAGGTATTGGTGTATAGTCTCATTGGTCACCCAACATAGCACACCTGGCAACTAATTACATAATGTCCGCCTTTCTTTAAAAACAGTAATTTAGTTAGCCAATAATGGGCAATCAATCAATGTATTGCCGGTCAATCCTTTGAAAGAAGGACGTTGTTTTTACGCAGACACCGACACGACAGAGTGTATTCAGTATAGATTAGTAAATCTACATACATAAACACTACCTTTTGACAATTCCGCTGTGTAAGATAAAAGTAATTAATCAATCAGCGTATTATCGGTTAATCCTTTGATCGATGTTTATAATGTTGAATATTTACTCCAGACACAAGAAATGCCAAATGGGAACCTTTGTCGGGTAATCTAAGTGTGTTACCACTAATTATACCTGTTATAAATTCATTAACTGACCATCAAGTGAATGATGACAAATAACATGTGTAGGTTTATACCACCTAACACGGGTTACAACAAGGGAGTATTAATTGCTGTATTGCATGTGAAAACTTATGGGCCGACACTGTTTTGAGAATACAAACAGATTTTTACATGACATGTTTAAATATCTAGGTAAACAAACACAGAAATGGGATAAATTTGGATCAGTCATTATACAAATAGGGCCTAACGACACCAATCGATTTTGACAGAATCGTCTATGAAAACAAGTTGTAACTCGGAAACTAGGCAAAGCAGGAGACAAAATTAAATGACAGTAGATTGTGAGAACATACAGCTTTAATTTTCCACAACAATTGTCACGATTTCAGGTTTATACAAACCTGTAAACAAGATAATTTAACCCCTAAAATGTAGATGAATTCTGCATCGGCCCTCAAAGCTATTCCTCATATGACGTCACAGAGGCGCGCCGCTCTGATTGGTTGAAATTTCGTTCGCGGGTTAGAATTGTGCACTGTTGTCAAAAAGGTCGATTTAAGTCAATTAAAGGTCGAAATGAGTAGTTTTAATGACGGGGTTTCATTTATAGCGATGCCAGTTAGTGATTTATGTATTTGTACCCCCCTAGAGTATATGTGATCTTTAAAAGATCGTTTGAAGCTGATCGACTCTTAATGGGCGAAGTAGCTCGGTAATGACGTTAGCCGTCACGTCGAAGGTCAAGGTTCAAATCCCAGTATGGGTGCAATGTGTGAGTGAGTGAGTGAGTTGGGTTTTACGCCGCTTTTAGCAATATTCCAGCAATATCACGGCGGGGGACACCATAACTGGGCTTCACACATTGTGCCCATGTGGGGATTCGAACCCGGGTCGTCAGCGTGACGAGCCGACGCTTTAACTATTAGGTTACCCTACCGCCCCTGTGCAATGTGAGAAGTTTATTGCAATCGTCTCTGACACGATATTGCTTCAATATTGCCAAAGATGACATGGCAACAACGGTACCCATTCAGTCACTTTAACACAGGACCGCCTCCGCGGTGTAGTGGTTAGAGCGTTCGCCCGGAGAGCGGAAGGTCGCGGGTTCGATTCCCGACCGCGTCATACCAAAAGACGTTTAAATATGGTACTTGTTGGTCCCTGCCTGGCGCTCGGCATTAATGGGTACAACAAGGACTGGTTGGCTCGGAGTCAGTATAATGTGTCTGAGTGGGGTATTCATGCTTCACTGCGGCATGGTGTCTCAGTGGGCTAGCACTATAAAACCAGCTTCACTCTGGGCTAGTACAAGCTGCCACATGCACGTCGTCATATGGGCGAAATATTCTCAAGCACGACGTAAAACCCAATTTCACCTCACCTCACCTCACTTTTGCACAGTCTTTATACTTTTAATGAGAGAGGGAGTTTATTTTCACGCTGCTCTTAGCAATATTCCAACAATATCACACCAGACATGGGCTTCACACATTGGCCCATGTGGGGAATCGAACCCGGGTCTTCGGCGTGACGAGCTAACGCTTTAACCACTAGACTACCCTACCGCGTTTTAATTCTATTTGTCTGATTTGTTTTTGACTCAAATATGCCTTTTGAATTGCGTTTCAGGTTCGAGATAGGAGCAAGCCTTTAGTGATAATGTGCCTCAAAAGCATTTACAAGTGCCCTGAGCGTTTGTGATATTCAAATACCTTTATATGAGTGCAAAGGTCGACGTGTTACCCAAATAAATGTGTGAATGATGGGTGTGAGTGAATGTTGTTTAACGGCGCAGTCACCAATTCTACAGCTACACCACGGACACTGACTTTCCGTTAAGAGAAGCACGCTATTGTACATTTTATATGGAGAACTTGAAAGAGTAACCCTAATTAACGGTATCAAATATCGTATGATATATTTTGGGCTAAACTATCTCTCCTATCTAACAAAAGCTGCCAAGAGTGTTGTACCATATGTGAGGTGAGGTGAAATTGAGTTTTACGTCGTGCTTGAGAATATTTCGCCCATATGACGACGTGCATGCGTGTGTATGTGTATGTGCGGCTGCTTGTACTAGCCCAGACTTAAGCTGGTTTTATAGTGCTAGCCCACTGAGATACCATGCCGCAGTGAAGCATGAATACCCCACTCAGACACATTATACTGACTCCGAGCCGACCAGTCCTTGTTGTACCCATTAATGCCGAGCGCTAGGCCTGAACCAACAAGTACCATATTTTAACGTCTTTTGGTATGACGCGGTCGGGGATCGAACCCGCGACCTTCCGCTCTCCGGGCGGACGCTCTTACCACTACACCACGGAGGCGGTCGTTATACCATATGTTATATAATGAAGCATGTGTAAACAATAGCAATCAATGGATAACATCTGTGGAAGCTGTTTTAATGAAACTGGCTATAGCTTTTACTGAGGGGCGGTGGGGTAGCCTAGTGGTTAAAGCGTTCGCTCGTCACGCCGAAAACCCGGGTTCGATTCCCCACATGGGTACAATGTGTGAAGCCCATTTCTGGTGTCCCCGCCGTGATATTGCTGGAATACTGCTAAAAGCGGCGTAAAACTAAACTCACTCACTCACTCACTTTTACTGGCTAAGTCAACAAGCTGTTTTAATGAAACTGGCTATAGCTTTTACTGGCTAAGTCAACAAGCTGTTTTAATGAAACTGGCTATAGCTTTTACTGGCTAAGTCAACAAGCTGTTTTAATGAAACTGGCTATAGCTTTTACTGGCTAGGTCAACAAGCTGTCTTTCCCAATGAAATTAAATCGATTGCTCCCTTAAGGTTACATGATATAGCAACTCAAACATGGCGCGTAGAGATTTCAAGTTCTTATATTCAGACCTGTGCATTATATTCGGACACTTGAAGTAACTTCCATAGACTTACATGTTAATTTAGTGTAGCATAAATAATTTTCATGAATTTCATTTTCTTATGATCCAAGTCAAATTTTGCACATTTGTGAGGAATCATCTTACCTACAATCACATAAATATTTTCTGTTTAATTTTCCGCTGCTTATTTATTGAATGGCAACAATTTAACCAACATATGTACAATGCCGTGAACTCCTTTAACATGGCGGACTTGTGCATTGTGGAACCATACGTAAGTTGATAAATGTGATGTCATTAGTTAAGTAGTGGTCGGAAAGTTGAACTGAAATTTTGCGCGCAGAGCAGAGATGATTTCACATATGCCTGTCAAATTTTACAAAGATCCATCCTAAACTCACTTCATGAAAATTATTTATGCTACACTGAAATAACATGTAAGTCTATGGAAATGACGTCAAATGCCCGAATATAACTGGCACGAGTCTGTAGATACCACTTATCGCGTATTTAAAACTGAACTTGTCCTTGACAAATATTTATATATCCCTTTCTCCTTGGCTCTTAAGTTTCTCTTGTTTAGAACTTCCTGCCATCGTTTACCCATAGAAGTAGGTAGGTGGCACTAAACTCCCTGCCAGCGTTTAGCCATAACCACGTGACCATGAAAGACATTGCAAACAAGTGCGGTGATACTGAATCCTTTATGGCCTGTCAACATGAGTCAGTCTCTGGTCAACTCGTAAACGTGCCAGCGATGGTAAACAACGGCATTGATCAGAAATCATTTATGGTCATTAAATACACTTTAACGTCCAGCCATCAAGACTGACTTGTAATTAAAGACACATTAACGTCCAGCCATCAAGACTGACTGGTAATTAAAGACACATTAACGTCCAGACATCAAGCCTGACTAAGAGTATATATAAGAGGAGATGGTCAGAGAGGCAGAGGCGAACGGCGACAGAGGTGGACAGAGGCACCGGCGGACAGCAGCACCTGCCCAGATAGCCAAGCCTCTGACAAATGCCATATTAAACAAGAACGAAAACTCCACTCTGCCTCTTTGTTGTCCTTACTTTGTCACAGCAACGAGACACACACGCGTGTACCGTGCCTGTAACACCGGACAAAGTTTCAGTTGAATTTGACGAATAGCGTTAGAGTTGCATGATTAAATTTGTAGGAAGTTTGAAATCGGAAATTTGCCGGAAGCGGTGGGAAGATGAACCACGGGACTGTTTAAGCTGTTACTTGTTTTGTTTTTGTATTTTCTAAGTTAGCACTAGTTGGCTATATGAGATTATATGCGAACTAGAAGGCTTGAAGGGTGTTATATGGGTGTGGGTTTGGAAGTGTTTGTAAAGTTAGGTGTTTGTTTTGTCCACTGGAGCACCATTCTGTGTTGCTGGTAGTGTATGCATTGTCGTAGGACGTCATCGAGCGTTTCTGTTTCGTTGCGGTGTGTGTATTTTTCTTTATTTTATGTTGATGGGAATTTAATTTTGTATGACCTGTTTGGAATTCGGTTATCGCCCTGTCAGTATTTTTAGATTTAAGGTAGTTTTTTGTGTGGATTTTGGTGTAGATGTTTTAGTTCAGAATTTGAATTTGGAATTAACTTGAATTCAATAAAATTGGTTATTGTGACTTTTTTCGTGATTTTCTTTTCGAAGCCAAAATTGTGACATTTTCCGTGTCTATTTTTCCTGTCATTTTCTTTCCGATTACCATGCATACACCTCCTCTCATTTCCCTATTTCCACTACCCCGTGGATATTTGAGGAAAGTAATGCCAAATAAGAGATCACACAACGTACAGTGAAGACACGTATGCTCACACATGTGTTATAGTAAAGCATTATTGTAACCTTTCCACATTCCATATAATCAAAGGCACCCGTGAAGAGCCACTTCCTCGTGGTGGGTGCTGGATAACGCTAAGCGCTCTTTAACCCCCCGTGTGGACCCGGGGGTATATTTGGTTTACCAACCTGTTTGCCGTGGGTTGCGCCCTTGTGTCGGTGGAGGACGGGAGTCTGGTGGTTGAGGGCACTGGTTCCAGGAACAGGGTTCCTTTGCCCAACACACCACTTCGCCCCTTACTTCACCTAGACGGGTGGTTGAATGGGCCCGGTTCAACCAATCGGCTGCTCATGCTAAGCCCTGTATATGTATATTTTGATACAGAAGTTTTAGACATTTTGTAAAATGTTTTGTCAGATCTCTTGGCTTATGATTATATTCAAATTCGAAAATATTTCAGTTTTGTAATTTGCCTAGAGTCCTATGCCCAGAAGTCGGTGGCTCATGGGCCATTCTGGTGGAGTAATTATTTATAATTATTCTGCTGGAGTATATCATCCAAGTTGGAAATCCACTTGTTATTAGCATAATGATTGTCTATATGATACTCCGTGGTGGGTGGGGAGCTTGGATGACGAAACAATATACCAACAATCATGGACTACCAAACCCCAAACAAAAAACCCAAAGGTCCACTGGAAAATGATGATGAGCAACAACCCTCCATACTAACTGATTACTGGTCACGGTTTTTGGTTCTAGAGACTCTTGACAAGACTCCGTTGAAATTAAATCCATTTGCTATTTCAAAAGGTGTCTCTGGCATTGCAGGTGAGGTAAAAAACATCAAACACTTGCGCTCAGGATCGCTGCTAATTGAATGTAGCAGAAAACAACAAGCTACCAACCTGTTATCAACTGATATGTTTATCGGAGTCCCGGTGTTAGTTTCTGCTGACAGAACGCTGAATTCTAGCAAAGGTATTGTTCGAGACCGTGAGCATCTTCTAGCAGACATGACTGAGCTCGATATTGCATCCGAGATGAAAGATCAAGGAGTATCTTTCGTCAAACGTTTTACAACTCGGAAAAATAATGAGACTGTCCAAACCAATACCTATCTGTTTTCTTTTTCAGCTCCAAATCCTCCAAAGTCAATCAAAGCAGGTTACTGCAATCTGAATGTTGACTTATGTAATCCAAATCCTCTGCATTGCTTTAAGTGTCGGTCATGGTGACCACTTTAAGTACGGTCATGGTGTTAATATTTGCACATTGTCTGTTACATGTGCTCACTGTGCTGAGAATACACATGTAACAGAAGATTGTGACAGTAATTACAAAAAATGTGCAAATTGTTCTGGAAGTCATTCATCCTTTTCTAAAGAATGTCCAATTTGGAAAAGGCAAATGAAAATTAATAAAATCAAATTTTCCAAGAACATCAGTTTTGCTGAAGCAAAAAAGATTGTCCAATCTACTGAACACACTGAAACGTACGCCTCCGTCACCAAAACACCTGAAACGTCCTCAAAAGGAACATCTTCACCAATAATGTATATACAACGACGATTCAAGCACTTACCTGCACCCTGCAACAGGCACCTACTCTTCTCTAGATTTGTCTCTTGCAGACTCTAATCTACTTAATGAATTTGATTTGTCAGTCCACAATGACCTCTGTGGAAGTGACCACTTTCCAAGTATCCTATCAGAAATTATTCCATCTGACTCTCCATCGTATACGAGATGGAATTTTTCCAAGGCAGACTGGTCCTTATTTCAAACGTTATGCACATGTAAACTCAGACCTGAATGTTGCAGTGATATAACTGATCCTATTCGTGTTTTTTCTGATGTTTTAAATGAAATAGCTGATGAGTGTATACCAAAGTCCTCTACGACTCCACATGTACGAAAACCATGGTTAAATACAGATTGGAGACAAGCCAGAAAAGCCCTGAAAAAGGCAAGGCATTATTTCCGCCATCATCCAACTGTCCATAACTTATATCAATTTAAAATACTGAATGCAAAGGCGCGTCGTACCTTTAAACAAAACAAACGACAATCTTGGAGAAATTATGTCCCCAAAATTAATTCACGCACCCCAATGTCTGAGGTATGGAACATGGTTCAAGAATTAAAGGCAAATGTTCCAAATCTGCTGTTCACCATCTTGAAGATGGTGATAACTTAATTACTGACAAGTCTAAAATTGCAAATAAAATTGGCGAAACTCTTGCCAAAAATTCATCATCGGCAAATTTCAGAGATATCAGAAACAACAGGAAAAGACAAAATTTAATTACGAATCAAATAACGGTGAAGATTATAATGAAGTGTTTTCATTACATGAGCTACATACAGCTTTTGAGCAAGCTCATGACACTGCAGCGGCTGATGATAATATACATTACCAGCTACCGAAACACTTACCTGAACCATGTCTGATGACACTTTTAGATATATTTAACCAAATATGGACGTCTGGAGAATTTCCTCCTTCATGGCGTAATGCCATTGTAGTCCCAATACCAAAACTAGGCAGGGATCATACAGATCCGTCTATTTACAGACCGATATCTCTAACTAGCTGTGTCTGTAACACCATGGAACGGATGGTGAATCATAGATTAACTTAGTATCTTGAAACCAATCACCTTATAACAAATATTCAATGTGGTTTCAGGAAAAATCGTAGTACCATTGATCATTTGGTACGCTTAGAATCCTTTGTTGGAAATGCAACAGTAAATAAACAACCTGCTGTATCAATTTTCTTTGATCTTCAGAAAGCTTCTGATACGACCTGGAAGCATGGCATTTTGAAGGATTTACATGACTTTGGTTTGAGGGGTCGTTTACCTCTTTTTATATCACAGTTCTTAAGAAACAGGCAGTCCCTGAAGGCAGTATTTTGTCTGTCACTTTATTTAGTATCAAGATCAACAGTTTATCCAAGGTTTTCAACGATTCAATCGATGGATCACTTTTTGTGGATGATTTAAATATTTCTGGTCGTGGTAAAAATATGCATACTATTGAACGGCAATTGCAGTTGTGTTTAAATAAAATAAATAAATGGTGTTTTGAAAAAGGCTTTAAATTGTCCAAGTCCAAAACTAATTGTCTACACTTTTGTAGAAAATATAAGCCGCATAAAGACCCAGAACTATCTTTAAATGGCACTCCCATCAAAGTTGTCAAGGAGGCCAAGTTCTTGGGTCTAATTTTTTACTCCCATTTAACCTTTCTTCCGCATATCAAATCCCTTAAAGCTAAATGCCTGAAGGCCCTTGATTTGTTGAAAGTTGTTTCCAACTCAAAGTGGGGAGGGGATCAAGCTACCCTCTCCACCTATATCGATCATTGGTCCGCTCGAAACTTGATTATGGCTCCATCGTATATGGTGGAGCCTGCAAAAGCAACCTAAAACTACTTGATTCTCTCCATCACCAAGGCCTGAGACTTTGTCTTGGGTCCTTTAGAACCTCTCCTATCGATAGTCTCTATGTTGAGGCTGATGAGCCATTCCTTAACCAACGTGGTATTAAATTATCATTACAGTATATAACAAAACTATATTCTAACGAGTCTAATCCTGCATTTAACTGTGTTTTCAATACTCTTTATGAGGATTTATACAACAAAAATTAATTACAGTATAAACAGGAATATAATCAATTAAAAAATAAATATAATACATACAAATCCTTATTTACAGATGGGTCCAAGGATGGTGGCGCAGTGGCTTGTGCCACTGTCATTGGATCCAGAACAATATCTTCTCGACTACCAAATAACAGCTATATTTTCACAGCAGAAACTTACGCCATATTAACAGCTCTTAAATGTATTAATAAACACAGTAAATATAAACAATACATAATCTTTTCCGATTCTCTTTCGTGTCTTCAGGCTATTAAAAATCTTTCTTGGAAACATCCACTTTTGTTAGAAATTATTGAATTGTTTAATGAGCTTGCTACTGGCCAATGCGACATCGTCTGGCATTTCAAAGAATTCAACACAGTCAAGCAAGACATGCTTGACCGTACTTCTCTCATCACAAGGGATGCAAAACGGAGGATCCTCACCGTTTAACAAGTATTCATGAGTGTATCTGGTATGGTCAATGCGACATCGTCGCATAATGACCTCTTCAAATCTGGACTGATAACCCAAGTAGGTGTAACCAATATAAGGTTTTATTTCATGTAATTTGTTAATACCTACTTGGGTGTCCCACTTCTTTTGCATCAGATCACTGTTATAGGTTCTAATGCTAGCTTTGTAATCAGAGTATGGAATAAGAAGTGGTGTCACAGATTTATTGGGTGCTGCCTTGGCAGCAAAATCAGCCATTGTGTTACCAGAGATTCCAACATGGCTGGGTCACCAACAGAGGATGATGTCACATTGGCCAGTAGCAAGCTCATTGTATAATTTTAATTATTTCTATTAACAGTGGATGTTTGCAAGAAAGATTTTTAATAGCCTGAAGGCAAGAAAGAGAGTCTGACAATATTATATATTGTTTATAGTTAGGGTGTTTTTTAATATCTTTCCATAGTATGGTGATCTCCCTTCAGTTTTTGGCGATCTCTAGCCACTTATTTTATATTGTGTTGTCCAAATAGTGCTATTTGTTTTAACTTTCTACGCTAGTTTTACTTCAAATTGTGATATTCTAGTTGTTTTACTGTCCTTCGTCGGCAGTGTTTTCATAATATACATATATTTCATTTCAATATCAAATGTTCTCGTCACGATATGGCTGAAATATTGCCGATGTGACGTTAAATATTAACTCACTAACTCACTCATTTAATATCTTTAAGAGCTGTTAATATGGCGTTAGCTTCTGCTGTGAAAATAGAGCTGTTATTTGGTAATCGGGACGATATTGTTTTGGATCCAACGACAGTGGCACACGCAACCGCGCCACCATCCTTGGACCCATCTGTAAATAAGGATTTATATGTATTGTATACTAGCCACATAAAGAAACTGTGCATTGTCAAAATATTATCCCAGTTGATAAGTACGATAACAATGTCATAGGTACATACAAACCTTATGTGGAGGGATCATGAGACCATAACAAGTCGGGAGAATTTCAATTGAAAAGTCAATCACAATGATGTCACGAGTCCACAAGCGGAACAGGGGTCAAACGACCATGTCACAAGCTCAATAGCGGGTATGTCCACCATCGGCATTGAGAACAGCAGTGCATCGACGACGCATAGAGCCTATCAAACGTGCAAGGAAGGCTTGTGGGATGGCACGCCAGATTCTCTCAAGTTCTGTTGTAAGGTCAAGGACGTTATCTGGCGGATGAGGAAAACGGCGTAGACGTCGATCCATCTCGTCCCAAACATGCTCTATCGGGGAGAGATCTGGTGAATTTGCAGGCCAAGGCAGTAAGTCAACGTTGTGGTGTTGCAAGAAATCCATAGCAACCCTTACTGTATGAGGGCGGGCATTGTCCTGTTGGAATGTTAATCATGGGCCATGACGTTGCAGAAAAGAAATTGCCACAGGTCGAAGAATCTGATCCCTGTATCCCACACCAGTTAAGTTGCCCTGAACAATCACCAAAGGAGTTCTTTAGCGTGCTGTTAATCCACCCCAAATCATCACGGAACCACCACCAAAGCGATTCCTCTCCAAGACACAGGCCTGTGCATAACGTTCTCCCACGCGTCTATAGGCACGTTGACGTCCATCACTATGGGAAATCCCATGGTCCCTAGTATGGTGTTCTACCTTCAGTTGTTGGCGATCTATAGCCTATTTTATATTGTGTTGTCCCCTATAGTTAAATGTTTTAGATTTAATTACTAGTTTTACATGTATATCTGCGATATTCTAGTTGTTTTACTGTCCTTCGTCGGCAGGTTTTTTTATAATATACATCTATTTCATTTCAATATCAAATGTTCTCGTCACGATATGGCTGAAATATTGCCGATGTGACGTTAAATATTAACTCACTCACTCACTATGGGAAATGTTAAACCTGGACTCATCTGTAAAAACAGCATTTCTCCACCAAAACAAGGGTCTGAGGACATGATTTCGGCACCACATTCGGCGAGCTTGTCGATGACGTTGTGTCAGGATAGGCCGTATGGCGGGACGTCGTGGTCTGATCCCGTGATGACGTCAACGTTGTCGAACTGTGTTGGGATGGATACGGCGAAGTCCTGGGATGGTTCGGGCAGTCATCACTGCAGTCTGAAACCTGTGACGAAGATGGGTCACCCTTATCCATCTGTCCTGTCTTGGCGTTGTTACACGTGGACGTCCAGAACGTGGCCGATCGATGACGTTATTTGTGTTCTGGTAGCGTCTCACCAGTGCAGAAATGGTGTTCCGGTGGCAGTGGAAATGTGCAGCCACTTGTCGTTGAGACATTCCCCCACGGACCATTCCAATGGCCTCATGACGTTGTGCAGACGTAAGCCTTGGCATGCTATGCGTTTCAATAGCCGTTTAATTTTTTGAACGATCGCAAGGGCAGGGATTGAGCTTTCCAAAGTGACAGTATTGTGTGGTATTCATTAGCTCTGTTTCTCTTTCCCTGAATGCACGTGCAACAACGTATTGCACGTCTCAAGGACGAACCCACTGACGTCACGGAACGTGGCACGTGCATGCATGTTGGATACATGTCACTAATCTCTGAGTTTAAATCCTTATGTGTCTACACAGGTTTGATAAATTTAGATTTTAATTTTTTGTATGCACAGTTTCTTTATGTGCCTAGTATATTTACTTTGTAATTGATTATATTCTTGTTTATATTGTAAGTCATTAGTTTCTGATTTTTTAAATTTAGTGATTGTTTGGTCGACTTGGGGCCTAAGCAATTGCCAAGGAGGAGAAGAAAGAAGAAAGGAAGGAGATATATTTTCCAGCTCAATGCCGGCAGCAGTAATGAATGGCTTAATCATGAGCCCAAGAGGCGGAACAAGAGAAGATTTCTTGTTGTACAAATCCTCATAAAGAGGATTAAAGATACAGTTAAATGCAGGATTAGACTCGTTAGAGTATAGTTTGGTCATATATTGTAATGATAATTTTATACGGCGTTGGGTAAGAGATGGTTCATCTGCCTCGACGTAGAGACTGTCAGCAGGAGATGTTCTGAATGACCCAAGACAAAGTCTCAGACCTTGGTGGTGGACAGAATCGAATAGTTTTGGTTGCTTTTGCAGGCTCCACCATGTACGATGGAGCCATAATCAAGCTTCGAGCCGACCTGTGATCTATTTAGGTGTAGGAGGGTAGTTTGGTCCCCCTCCCCATTTTGAATTAGAAACGACTTTCAATAAATCGAGTGCCTTCAGGCATTTAGTTTTAAGGGATTTGATATGCGGAAGAAAAGTTAAATGGGAGTCGAAAATCATGCCAAAGAACTTGGCCTCTTTTACAACCTTGATGGGAGTGCCATTTAAAAACAGTCCTGGGTCTTTATGTGGTTTATATTTACGGTTTACGATTAGTTTTTGATTTAGAAAATCTAAAGCCGTTTTCAAGACACCATTTATTTTTTTTATTTAAACACAACTGTAGTTGCCGTTCAATAGTATGCATATTCTTACCACGACCAGAAATATTAAATCATCCTCAAAAAGTGATCCATCAATTGAATCATTTAAAACCTTGGATAAACTGTTGATCTTAATGCTAAACAACGTGACAGACAAAATACTGCCTTGTGGAACACCCTGATCCTGATTACAATGGTCAGACAGGGTAGAACCCATGCGGACTTGAAATTGCCTGTCTGTTATAAACTGTGATATAAAAAGAGGTAAACGACCCCTCAAACCAAAGTCATGTACATCCTTCAAAATGCCATGCTTCCAAGTGGTATCGTATGCTTTCTCGAGATCCAAAAAGATCGATACTGCATGTTGTTTATGTACTAAAGCATTTTTAACAAAGGATTCTAAGCGTACCAAATGATCAATGGTACTACGATTTTTTCTGAAACCACATTGAATATTTGTAATAAGGTTATTGGTTTCAATATACCAAGTTAATCTATTATTTACCATTCGTTCCATGGTTTTACAGACACAACTCGTTAAAGAGATTGGTCTGTTATTGGACGGATCAGTATGATCCCGGCCAGGCTTTGGAATAGGGACTACAATGGGCATTACGCCACGAAGTTGGGAAATTCCCTGAAGTCCATATTTGATCAAAAATAGTCAAAGGTGTTTCCAAACATGATTCAGGTAAATGCTTCAAGAGCTGATAGTGGATATTATCAGCCCCTGTTGCTGTATCATGAGCCTGCTCTAGGGCGGTACTTAGCTCATGTATTGAAAATAATTCGTTATAGTCTTCTCCATTGTCTGAGTTAAAATTAATTCTTTTCTTCTCTTGTTGTTTCTGATGTTTCTGAAACTCAGGAACATAATGTGAGGAAGACGAATGTTTGGCGAGAGTTTCACCAAGCTTATTGGCAATGTCAGCCTTATCAGTTAATAAACTATCACCGTCCTCTTAATGGTGAACGGTAGATTTGGAACTTTTGCCCTTTATTCTTTGTATCATGTTCCACACCTTTGAAATTTGTGTGCGCGTATTTACTTTGGAAACATAGTTTCGCCAAGACTGACGCTTATTCTGCTTAAATGCGCGTTGAGCCTTGGCATTTAAAATTTTAACTTTATTTAAATTATGCACGGTAGGATGTCGTCGAAAATATTTGCGCTACTCTTTCTGGCCGGTTTACATTCATTATTAAACCATGGTGTACGAATATGTGGAACAGCAGAGGACTTGGGTATAGTAACGTCAGCAAAATCATTCAGTAAATCAGAAAACAACTGTATAGGATCTTCACTGTTCGCAAATACATCATGTTTTAAGTGAGCAGCACATAGTGTCTCATATAATGACCAATCAGCCCTGGCGAAGTTCCTACTTGATAAAGGTGGATCAGCACAAGGGTTGATTGTTTTGAGCATGGTAGGGAAGTGATCACTCCCACATAGGTCATCATGGACCATCCATTCAAATTCATTATACAAGATGGAGTCAGCAAGTGACAGATCCAGGGAAGAATATGTTCCCGTAGCTGGATGTAAATGAGTGGCTGAATCATCATTAAAATTACATAAATTATTATCGGAAATGAATTCATCAAGGATTTTACCTTCATTATTGGTATGGACCCTTCCCCATAGCGGCTTGTGTCCGTTAAGATCGCCCATGATAACACAAGGCTTAGGAAGTTTTTATTAATATCTGCCTGATGGATATTAGAAGAGGGAGGGATATACAAGCTGCACAATGTCAGGGCAATGTGCAGAGTTAAACGAACAGCAACAGTTTGAAAATCCGTATTTAGAATGACACTCTGATGTATCAAAATAGAAGCGCCCCCAGTTGCTCGATCTTCCGGAGGAGAAAAAGAATGATAAGCACTATAATGTCTCAGATTAAAATCATCTGTATTTTAAGATATTTCTCCTGGAGACAGACTGCTGACGGGTTATGATCTTGTATGAGCAATTGTATCTCGTTGAAGTTATTTTTAAGCCCTCTGCAGTTCCACTGAATTACATCGCCAGCGGCTGAAGGGATGGTGTAAATCCAGCTAGGGTCCATGTAGGTAGCAAAAGTAATGTAAGTCCCCTTGGTTCCTAGTATGGTGATCTACCTTCAGTTGTTGGCGATCAATAGCCTGTTTTTATATTGTATGTGATAATCTAGTTGTTTTACTGTCCTTCGTTGGCAGAATTTCATAATTTATCTTAAATTGTTGATATATTTATAACTTGCTTTAGTCACGATATGGCTGAAATATTGCCGATGTGCCTTAAAATCTTAACTCACTCACTCACTCCACTGAATTACATTGGCCAACTGAGTCATGGTGGCTCAATTGGCTATCTCTCTCGAGAATGTGAGGGGGTTTGACCCCTCCGTCTGTCCTGTGAGTACAGGGTAACCTCTTTGTCAAGAGGCCCAAAAGTATTCTCTGTAGGGACCTCTGAAGGTAAAGGGACTACACGTGTTTCTTTCCGATTTAATTTTTTTCCTGTCTTCTTTTTAACTGGATCGGTGGCTGGTTGTGATGTGGCTAGTTGCGAAGCAATCATTTGTGATGTCTCAGACTGAATTTCTGTCTGAGACTCAGACGTCGACAGAGTGACTGGAGCAGTCGGTTTTTTGGGTGGAGAAGCAGGTTTGTTAGATGAAAAGACAGGTTTGTCTGACTTGGCCCAGGTCAAGTCAGTCTGACATGCAGCTGAGGACATTGCTACAGAGCGGGTTGCTGCAGCAGAATATGTAATATTGGATGGAGTTGAAGATTGACTGGTGAAAAGTTGTTTTGACTTCAAAATAGGAAAGGCTTTTTTCACATTTTATTTTCATTATCTTCGATTCCCTTTGATATACAGGGCATGACCTAGATGAAGCAGGATGTGTCTCCTTACAGTTGAGACATTTGAGATCATTTTCGCAGCCAGTTTCGTCATGGTCATCTCCACAGCGATAACATACTGCAGGATTACGGCATGAGTAGGTCCCATGACCTAACTGTTGACATTCATAACACCGGAGTGGATTGGGGACATACACATCCACTCCGATGTTAAGATAGCCTGCTTTGATTGACTGTGGCAAAATTGATCTGGCAAATGTCAGGAGAAAAGTATTTGTTTTAGTTACGATGCCATCCTTCTTTATGGTGAAACGTTTAACTGCTGTAACAGCCTGGTCTTCAAGTTCTGTAGCAATTTCCTCTTCGGTCATGTCATAAAGACAACGTGCCCTGTCACGTATGATGCCACGCCAGGAATTAAGCGTTCTATGCATAGACACAACAACCTCTATATTGGCAAATGTTTTGACAGACATAAGATTGTCACTCCTTAGAAATAGGGGTGTTGAATTTATACAGAGCTTGCATAAAATATGTTATAATTAGGGACCGTTCATATAGTCACTGACGACATTTTATCACACTGCTTAATGCAACGTAAATCATATGTTGTATCATAGATACACCGCAAAAGCCATTACGTGTAAGGGACCGTTCATAATTTATGGCTAGGGGGGTGGTGATGATTTTAAGGGGGTCACCCATTTTGTTCTGGGGAGGTAGGGGGGTCATTGACTTTGTACATGACATGCAGGGGGGTCACTTACTTTGTACATACATAAGAATCATCATCACCTCCCCTAGCCATAAATTATGAACGGTCCCTTACACGTAATGCCTTTTGCGGTGTATCTATGATACAACATATGATTTACGTTGCATTAAGCAGTGTGATAAAATGTCGTCAGTGACTATATGTAATCTCAGCTGAAGCCGCTGGCAACTACTAAAGTTTTGCTGTCATATGACCTACTGAAATTGCTATGGTAACAGAAGTTTGCAAAACGGGACAAAAGTCTGCTTCACCACATGTGTGTGTGACAAACTCATGAAACAAAATCAATCCAAATTATAATTATATTTCACACAAAACTAAAAAGGGAACCCATGGTACAATTTAAAGGAGGTCACTTCATTCGCTAGTTCAGAAAATATATTCGATTTATACTGCTTAAACAGCTTTCAGATATACCATCAAACCACTGTGGTGGTCAGAGTTCTTAGTGGCCAGAGTTCCTGTTGGCAAAGAACCTTGTGGGCAAAGTTGACGATTCGAACTGGCAAAGTATCGGAAGATAGGTAAGTGAAAACATTAATCATTAGCCTATACAGTTCTACCGGGAACGCACAAATGATGTGAAGATATCGTAGATGATCTTTGTTGTTTTTATGTTTGTCGTATACTGAGATTATTACTTTAATTGTTGGTATTAACCTCCTATGTGGAAGTCCTTTCAAGTGCATCTTCAAAATAGCCATGAACTGTTATTTAAAGCTTTTGAAGAATGGTTTATTATTGTATGCGTAGTTAGTGGTACTGAACATAGATTATGTTTTGATCGGGAGACAGCCTATACTTATGAAATCAAAACAATTGGCCTGACGCAACTTGGAAACTACTTGGAAACTTAAGGGTCACGGCATGTCAAACAAATAAGGAATCGTTGTACGGTAATAAAAGCGGAAACAATATTATATGAGAAGATTATCGCCGTATCGTTTTGCAGCTTGTACACACAGTACATAGATCACGTGTCATTTCTTTGTGGGTACGATAGTCCAGTATACGTATAAACACTTATAATTAGAAAGATATCAACGTTGACAAAGTCAGATAAATATACTCGCACGTCGCATTAATATTTTGGCTATAGGCCTGACATTGTAAAATATGTGACGCATTAACAAAATACTTTTTTCTTCTTTTTTTCCTCTTCTTCTTCAACCAATGTATGTCGTCGTGTAAATTCGAATTTGGTATATTATAGATATGATCAATTTAAATGTTTTATATAACAAAATGTAATATTTGCATTAGCCTCTGTCAGTTGGTTCAGTCATATTGGTTAATATATAGCTAGGTATGTGCAAAATGCTGTACGCGGCGAATGTCAGTAACTATAATATGTTCATTGGGTTTTTCTGGGGATCCGTCTCGATAAGATGAAGCAGTAGTGATCTGATGGTGTGAAATCTGTAACGTTCATCTCCCATTATTTATTCCTTCGTGCAGAGATTCCTAACATTTGCATACCCAGTCATATTCAGAGGAGGTTATGTGAAGACAAACTGATTCTATGTTTTATATCAGTTTCTCATTCTGGTTCTGATGGGCATGTGGCATTTAACTGTATGATCAAAGATGTGTCTTGCTATCAGTGTATTTTAAACCGAGTACAATATTATTTACATTCTCACTTACAACGTTTTACATTACATGTTTCATATTTACATATTACCATGAATTACGGTTTTTTGCCTGTAAGCTTAACGCAGTTGACAAATACTCTAAATGACACTATACTTAGCTTAAAAAATATCAATGTAAAGTTGAAAATGTTCGCATTGTAAATGGCAAAACAATGTTGCATCGATTAATTAGACAATATATTGGCAGTTGCGCTGGCAGCCTATTCAACAGACCAGCGAAAACAACACTACTTTTCCGTTTTAACTTACGCAGTCAGTGCTCAATTTTCTCTCTCCTGGCAGCCATTATGCCACGGCCATCTTACACACGACTCCGCGCTCACGCGTTATGGTGTCTACCTATGGTACGTCAATTATTAAAACCCTCCCTCTCATGTGTTTTATCCTGATGTAAATAACTCTCATTAATAAAATGTTGCTCTTCCCATCGTCACGGCCACGAAGCCATCATAAGAGTAATGAAGAACATCCAATAAATATAATGCACCGTCGAAAGCCATGCATAAACTCACTGGAAGTCGTGTCGTAGTTGTTTAATGTGAATTTACACAAAGCTTTCAATGACAAGAACACCATGTCAAAACCAAAGGTCATATACACACACTACTGCCTAAAAAATCATTCCCCTTACACGCTCCAGCCCGTGTGAGTCGAGTTGGTCATTCATGTTGAACCCGTGACAAACGCATTTTTGGAGGGAACAAACTTTGGACCAAAGGAGGGCCCATGTTAACCTAAAATTGGAGGCCGTAACAGAGAGATCAATATTAAATTATCTGATGAAGTCCTTTTAGATGTGATCCTGAAGGAAAAGTGATGTGATCAATCAGATCCGTCACGTGACACACTTGCATGTACATAACTGGCTGCACCACAAACACACCGCATAACACATATAACAAACACTACAATCACCACATAACACACGAGATACAACACGCCAAAGTGCACCACACACTTTACATTGCGCCCTACAGACACTGCGACGCCACACCACGCACCTGCATGACACACTCCACATGTCATACCACATAACATAATTTTGATGACAGGTCGTCTTCCTCTCCATAAACCTGCTACCCACTCCCCATCCGATTTAAATACGGACTTTGCCGACGAACACAGTTGACTGGTTACATTAAAAAACACGGGTGTTCTCAGTTATGCCGGCGTTATTACAATATAATCACGCAGTTTTTAATTATGCACATTCAGTTATCAAATGCTTTGCAACTGTGATATTTAGTCATAATGTGATACATATTTGGAAAGTTTAACTACCTAAGATGAAAAGTGGTTAAGACTTGGGTAAGAAACATGTTAAAACTCATTGTTATCAGATGACGAATATATATTCAGGTGATATGATTTGACTAGAATGAACTTTAAGGGGGGATACGGACGGAAGTCTTTCCAAAAAGTGTAACAACACAATTATGTTCGGAAACAGGATACGATTTTTGAAAATAGAAAGCTTACTGGCCCTTGAGGCAAAGTTTTAATAGAGCCACAAGGTATTACAGTCAGACCTCGTTAATACGAACACTTTGGGTTTTTTTAAAAAACGTTCGGATAGTGAAACGTTCGTACTGCTGAAACCAAAGTATATGCACCGAGTTACTTCCCCTTGATATCTTTCCTTACTATCGAGACTCTGAGGTCATAGATGAAGCCTATGTTTATGAAGGAAATTATAAGCTTGTAAAACGTTATTGCTGCTACATCCCATACACCATTTAAAAGATCTAATCCTACTGTTGATAAATATGAAGTTTATTTTTATAATGTTATTCAAAAACTATGGCGATTTTTTTCCATTTGTGACATGTCACAACATGCCCTTGCCTTTTTCTTTTATATTTTCATTTTTATGTCATCAGAAAATTATTATAAAAAGATTTCTTAAATAATATGTATGGTTGCCTGTTTCCCGATATCTGTGGCCTTCCGCTCGGTAACATGACATAACAACGGAAAATACCTCCGTTTTCGAAGCGTCGTATTAGTTATTGCATTTAAACGTCCACTTTTATCATGACGGAACGTGCCGGCTTTATCGCATTTGTCCTATGAAGTTCCCCACTAAGACATGGTGTACATACTGAGAGAAGACCAGCCTCCTTAGTACCGAACACCATGTTTTTATCAACAATTTATACCACCAACCCTACAGGAAGACGTTGTGTTAGCTAGACCACTGCCTGTAGATACCATATTTTAGCTATATCTCTGTGTTCATCATCATCATGTTATTCACTCATCAACGCAACCAACGGTGGTACATGAGCATACATACACATATATATTAACATAGGATTAAAAGACATAAGGTGGCTATATACATTGATTTTTGTGTACAATTATATTAGTCGATTATTGATATAGAGTATATAAGAACTGTACATATATACATGATTATAATATATTAAACGAAAGGTGTCGATGGACATAATCAGCAGCTTTTTAAGATAACGTTTATAAATTTGGATAAGTTTTTCAGTGTTAACATCAGGCTTTTGTATTTTATCAATTTGGCCAAACATAACAATAACTATGAATCAGCTGCACCCGCTGTTGGTGAAACTTGTCACCAACAGCAGGTGAGTTACACCATTGACAAACACGTTCTTCCCTTGGAATTGCTAGATATCGGCCTGTTTCAATCGGCATCGTATGGTTATTTAGTCTGAAACGTAGAATTGGTATATAAATTGATTTAGGAAGGTAGAGGTAGTTTTAAAATTTTGGTTTTTCCTTTAAAAGTCCGTAGTATAAGCCTTTTGAACTTGCATTAATTTGTGACAGCCAAGATTGGTGAAAATGATCTGTTAGTGTTGTATTAACCATTGAAGCAAGCCATGTTGTTGAGCAGATTGATGGGTTTTTTAAAATATATGAGAGGCCATATTTATCGAGAAATGACTTGATAAACGAAAACCACGTATTATGTTTTACGGTATATTGAATATTTATGGACATAAAAGAATAAAGAACCTGGGAAAGTTTACGCGTTGCATACTGCTGGCAAGTTCATGCCAGAAAGAAATAACTCTTTTATAAATAGCTATGTACAATGGATATCTTCCAAATTCACCGTAAAGCATGAACGATGGAGTAGAGGTTTTGAGACCACCCGCCAATTATAAAAACTTTAGGTGAACTCTTTCAACAGTAACAAGGCTTTGATGACCCCATACCTTACACCCATACAACAGTATCGGGACAACCTGAACTATCCTTACATGTGGTTTTGCCAACAAATGTATCTCTCCCTATCCTCCCATTACATATAAACATATTCAGGTTTTTGCATATAACTCACTTTAGATCCAAAACTGTTAATCTTTTCTGTGTCTTCAGAGCTCCTTTCAATAGGTAAATCCAATGTTTCAAGAACAGTTTGTGGTCTCAAGGTTGAGTAAATATCTGGTAAATCAATATTCATTTCCTCAATGATATGCTCGTCAAACTGACAGTAGTCACACAAACTCTCCAGTTCTAACAATAAAGTCACCCACAATACTAATACAGTCACTCATCGATAAATAGTTCAAAGCAGATTCTTCTAAAATATCAAACACATCATTTGAAACATATCTAGAACCTTCTGGGGGATATAAACATTTCCAATATACATCAAGTAGTGATTTAGAAATCTTAATCCAGATTACATAGTCATTTTTATCCCCAACAGGCACGATAAACTTAGTATATCTATATCTAATTGCAACACCTAGGCCCCCTGATTTCCTTACTCCTTTCTATAAGTCCCCATGGTCCCTGGCATGGTGATCAGCCTTCAGTTGCTGGCGATATATAGCCCATTGTTACATTGTATTGTCCAAAAATAGTTTTCTACTTTTAAAGATATATGCTAGCTAGTTTTAACTCATTTTGTGAAAATCTAGTAATTTTACTGTCCTTCGTTGACAGGGTTTTATATATTATATGTATGTATTATGAATTTAGAACTAGTTTTAGTCACGATATGGCTGAAATATTGCCAATGTGACTTTACATTTTAACTCACTCACTCACTCACTCACCTTACTCCTTTCTCTCTATGCTGCAAATACAATGTGAATCCTTCAATATGTAAATCATCCAAGCTTTCAGTTTTTGTTTCCTGTATAAATATAATGTCATTTCCATTAAACACACACAGTTCTAAAAATTCATCATATTGTAGGCGTTTTTTTAAACCGCATACATTCAAACTCGTACATCTTATTTTGCAATCAAGAGATACGACATCACCATCACCACCTTCATTAACCACATCAATTTCAACATCACTATCATCAATAATATCGTTATCATTATCAGCATAGTTAACAGCATCATTATTAACACCATGATCAACAGCAGTATCATCCTCATTACTATCAACATCATTATCAACCTCCTTGACAACATGAACATCTTATCAGTAATGTCAGCAGCATCTGTATTCACATTAACATTAACACAAGCATAAGTGCAGACACTACTGGCACTCTCCAAGTCAGTGTCAGGATCAACTTCCTTATCACTATCAACATCAGCACTTTGAACATCACCAGTATCCTCATATATATTTATTCTATTTCCAACATCATCATAAATAGCAGTAGCTGGATTTCTTTGATCATTAGCACTGACATTGGTACTGCCAGTAGTTATTGTTGAGTTTACACCCAAATTACTTTGCATATAACTAGCTTTGTCATTCATATAGGTTGTGGAAAACGTCTTAGCATTTGTTTTAAAATCGTTACCAGTCATTCTTATATATGTTTCATTTCTTTCACCATAAAAATTACATATGCTGTCCACATGTTTTCACTGCATCAACTGTGTATGTGCGCGAGTGCGTGAGTGCTTGACTGTGTGCTTGAATGTGTGTATGTGTTACGTGCAAAATGTGCTGGCGAATTAGACACTATTTCTGTTACCCAACAGATTGATTGAGTTACATGGGATCTAACGGGATGTTTGAATGAAATTCATTTTCACATACGTCTCTTGCCTTGAATGATTAATTGATTGATTGTTGTTTAACGCCGCACTCAACAATATTCCAGCTATATGGTGGCGGTCTGTAAATAATCGAATCTGGACCAGACAATCCACTGATCAACATCATGAGATCGATCTACACAATTGGGATACGACCACATGTGTCAACCAAGTCAGCGAGCCAGACCACCCTGTCTCGTTAGTCGCCTCTTACGACAAGCATGGGTTGCTGAAGACCAATTCTAACCTGAAGACTAATTCACGTGTCCTTTTGGCTAGACATTATTCATATAACATTTTTACTTTTCTACTCACTATTGCAATTGCATATGTAACCATTGCCTCATGACAAAATGCGAGTGTATCACTTAAAGGAGAATACTAGACAAATGCAATAATTTGCTGGGTGAAAGATATAGTCATCGGAAACACGTACCCCATTTTTAATTCAAACATGTGGGTTATTTATGACTTGTTTTAATCGCGAAAACAGTTTCTGTTATCTGAGCTTCGGCCATTACGCATATTCCGCTGGAACTCACGTGACCTTTCCGCTCGTGACGTCATATGTGACTAAAGTCCGCCTTATTGCCAAAGAGCAAGCCCTACTGTGATACAAATCGTGTTGTTTCTGTCGTTTTTGTGAATGGTACGATGGTGTATTGCGTTGCCTGGGGATGCACGGCATCATCGAACATTGGAAAGAGCGCCCATTTCTTATATTTTCCAAGTAAAAAGTCAGATTTAGGTAGGGGAAATGTTCCGATCATTTCGAGTCGTTCGCATATGAAAGCGACATGCACACATGGGGAATGAAAATCCAAAACCTAGGCTGAAGAAGGAAGCATTACCAACGAGATTCCTTTATACTACATCATTTCATGTTACACCTTACTTTCGGTGGTATTTTTAACATAGATTAAATTAATTCCGCTTGTGATGAAATAGTGTACCAGTCCAAGCAAATTTGGTTGAATTGTCCCGGATATCTAGTCAAATTGGCCCAGGTTGGTAGTCAAAATGACCCAATTTATTTGAAATGATTAAATATACATGTATGCCATAAATGCATAGAACACGTCACAATTTAATTCTGGACTCACAAAAGTCCAGAAACTCTCTGCACTGTGGGCACTTTCTGACAAGGGATTTGACCAAATTAAACATGCAGTTGTTATGAATATATGCTAAGGATGAAAAAATGACAATTTCTTTTTTCGAAAACTAAATTTAAACTCCCTCGCCCATAGGCGAGAGCGTTTACTTTCGCTCAGAATTCATGTTTTGGAGGTTGTAAATGAATGAATGTATGTTTATAAGCATCATGACACAAATTTCAACTCACTTTGACTAAATTCGGCTAATTTAGAGCCATATTAAAAAATCTCGCCCATGGGCGAGAATATTTAACTTTACTCAAAATACATGTTTTTCCATGTTTTAGAGGTTGTAAATGAATGAAAGTATGTTTATAAGTATCATGACACAAATCTCAACACTGTTTGACTCAATTCGGCTAATTTAGATTGATATTTAAAAATCTCGCCCATGGGCGAAAAACATTTTGGCCCATGGGCGAGAATATTTAATTTCACTCAAAATACATGTTTTTCCATTTTTTGGAGTTTGTAAATGAATGAGTGTATGTTTGTAAGTGTCATGACACAAATTTCAACTTATTGTGACTTTATTCGGCTAATTTAGAGCGATATTAAAAATTCGATGCATTTTCGAAAAACATTTTGGCCCATGGGCGAGAATATTTAATTTCACTCAAAATACATGTTTTTCCATTTTTGGGAGTTTGTAAATGAATGAGTGTTTGTTTATAAGTGTCATGACACAAATTCCAACTTATTTTGACTTTATTCGGCTAATTTAGAGGGATAAAAAAAATCGCGCCCATGGGCGAGAATATTTAATTTTACTCAAAATACATGTTTTCCCATGATTTGAATGTTGTAAATGAATGAAAGTATGCTTATAAGTATCATGACACAAAATTCAGCTCATTTTGACTTTTTTCGGCTAGTTTAGAGAGATATTAAGAAAATGCATCAGAATACACGCACACATATACATGTATAATATATCCAATTAGCAACATATGCATACACACAAACATGCATACATACACATACACACACACATATATATATATTATACACACATTCATATACTCACTCACACATATACATACATATACGCACATACATACACATATATATATGTATATAATGCATTCAATTTTAGAGAGTCAGTGTAAAGGATTTCTAAACAGTAAATGGAAAGAAGACCAGAAGGCATGAAAGCTTGCAAAGTTACAATTTGAATATGCAATAAACTTTGAGGTTCGTAATATCTTACTATTTCTTTTTGAAAGGTTAAAACGCTTGGTTTAGTCATTTTTCTATTAAATTTGTAAAGGAGAGATTTTGTTATCATGATAACAACATTCAAAGGATTATTATGTTTACTCTTTAAGCCAAACAATATATGTTCTTCACTGAAGGTGATTCTGCCTTCTGTATAATTTCCAATCCATTCTGATAGCTTTTCCAATATTTCAACAGAATATAAACATTTACATAAAATATGTGAAATTGTTTCATTTTGTTCGTTATATAAGGTACAAGCTGCTGATGGTACATAACCAATCTTAAATGAATAACTGTTTGTACTCAGGATATTGTGTAAAACTTTCAGCTGAAACCATCTTAATTCACTACTTGGAGTGCATCTTTTTACCATCAAATTATAGTTTATCCATTCTGAATCAGTATATGTTTTCCCTAGGTAACTTTCCCACGTTGTGTAGGTCTTTAGTTTTGTAAAATTAGGCTCATGCAGAATTTTATAAAGTTCCTTACATCCACATTTTTTGTGTATTTTTGAGATGTTGAATGGCAATATTGGTCCTTGAGAAATTTTCACTAAATGATTCCTATTAATGTTTTGTATATAACTCAACATAGCTTGTTGAATTCCTTGATATATCACGAAATTGGTTCTAATTCTATATTTTTTAACAATTTCATTAAACTCATATACTTTACCATGTTCATTAATAAAATCATTCAGAAATGTTATACCCATTTTATGCCACTGTGCAATATACACAGCAAAAATAACTAGGTTTCCAGATTTCCGGAAACCTACATGAAACTGGGTAATGCCAGAATCATGTAGGTTTCCACTCACGGAAACTATGATTGTTTGTTTCCGGCAGTTTCCTGTTGCTGAAACTAACACGGTTAGTTTCAGCGACTGAAAACTGTCCATTTCTGTTCCATTTCCAGAAATGGAAACTGACAGTAAAGTATCATTGTTAGTTTCCACTGCATAAAGCAACTGGAAACCATCATTGATGGTTTCTATTAGTGAGAACTTGAATGAAACGATCGTAGAAAAATAAATTTGACTCCATATGCATATATCCAGAAACCTACATTAACTTACGTTATCCTGCCTATGTATTATATAGGTCTTAGTTTCGTGATGCCAGTGTTTCTGTACATCAGAATTCAAATAAAAGATATTGTCACATAAAATAAAATTAATTTCAGGAAAACGGAAACCTAATTGAAAGAATATGGAACCTGAAGATTCTTTATGTTTTGTTTGGTAAACTTACGGAAAACTTAAATTTATAAGAGATTTGATGGTACATATAAAATCTATTTAAGCAGTGTAAATCAAATATAGTTTGCAACGACCACAAAAGTATTTGGTCTATTTTCAGTGTACCATGGTTTCCCTTTTGTTTTTTGTCTGAACCATATGTTATCGATTTTATTCGTTTGATTAGTTTGTCACAGAGGGTTCAGGCTAAATGTCACCACAGAAAAACGGCACCTGGCGAAAACACCATTTGGACATAACAGAACCTCGACTTGGCGAAAACGGCTACAAATCATATGGCGAAAACGGCACCAAATAAAATCTTAATTATTGGGAAAATCTTATTTGTCATTAGATAATCTGAATACAGAATTTTGGAATGCGTCTACTATAGCGGACAGTGATTGGAAAGTTTGTGTTAGCTGATAATCGGATTCCAGTATGTTTAGATAATGAATGCGTCTACTCTGCCGACAGTGATTGTAAAGTGAATCCCATAGCCGATAATCGGCTTGTAGAATGTTTAGATATTCAAAACATCTACTGTGCCGACAGTGATTGGAAAAGCATGCCAATTTAGCGTGAAAACATCACAACCTTTGATGTTTTAAGTACATTTACTCAACTGAAATCGCCCAAACTCAGTGTCAAAATGAAACTGTCTTTAAAACGCAAGAATGTACCTCATCACAATGTCTCACCACTGTGTTGTATGCGATAAGACTGTCAGGAAGAATGAACATGCGGTATCTTGTGAAGAGTGTGAATTATAGACTCATCGTGTTTGTGGTACCGGCCTTTCTGTATCACGGTACCGTGAGATTTGTCAAAATCAAGAATTCCCTTTTGAATGTGTTCGCTGTCGCAGGAATTCATTTGAGAACATGATGGACACAGTGAACTTTCATGTAAGTTTGGAATCGGACACCACCTTACCAAACTATAACAACCCCCCTACCCTAGAAGAAGACATGGATGATGAGGATGAAGGAAGGGCTCCCGACATATCGGACATTAATATTTCCACAGCGTCATTGCCACCACAAGACGACCCTGATTTAAACCATTTTCGGAACGATCCATGATAGACAGCACCCTCCTCGAACCCCCTACTGCTGATATCCCGGACAACGTGCTCACAATCGTGGTTCTCAGAGAAAGGTAATAAGAAGCTCGCCGATTCATATGTCATTCGGGTAAGTACAGATGACACTTTTTTCCTAAATATATAACTTCATAAATGTTATATATAATAAATAATGTATAAGTAGTAAATACATAATATATAAAGAAGTTGAATGTCACCCCAACCAGGCCAGTTGACAGCAATCCGAGTGAGAGTGGAGGTATTTATCGTGTTTGTTTAATAATTAACTATTGTGTAATACATGTGTAATGGTTCTGTTTTCTACTTTCAGTTAGATGAAAACTTCCTGCCGGATGATTTCTTTCGCTGTGACGTAGGGAACAAAGGCGACAGGAATCTCGTGTTTGCCACTGACCGGCAATTACAGCACTTTTAGATTATTAAAAAGCCATCAACTACATACTATTCATGCTTTTGTGCGTTTTTGTGGGTTCCAACTCATGACAAGCTGCGACAGCTGACGGACTATTTTGAGAGTTAGTGGATCTCCCATTCTATATTCACACACACACACACACACACACACACACACACACACACACCTGCACCTGGTCAGTCAGGACGAACAACTGAAGGTTGAAGGTATACATTTCTTAATAAAATCGTGAGGCCACCCTCCTACCCCTCCAGACAAGGCTTAAACAAGAAGGAAAGCTGAAGGCACACATCCGAAAATCATCAACAGCTAGGCAGGAGGAGGTATTTGAACATGCGTTATGTTGACGGTGCTTTTGTTATCGTCTTGATAATCTTGTTATTTTAATGTAATGAGTGAGTGAGTTATGGTTTTACGCCGCTTTTAGCAGTATGCCAGCTATATCACGTGTTATAATCTTGCTAATGTTATGAAATGAAATAAAAACCATAAGTCAACGTCATACTGTGTTTTATATATGTTGATAAAAGCTTGCTAATGTTGTAATCAAACGAACTAAAACATAAAAGTCAAACATCATACTGTGTAAATGGTACCGTTTTAGCTCAGAAATCAGTAGCCGTTTCGCCAATACGGTGCCGTTTTCGCCAAACGATTTTGGTGCCGTTCTGCTGTGGTGCCGTTTTAGGTATAACCCGTCACAGATACCTTGATCGCTTTTTTGCATATAGCTATTTCACAGCAAGTCATATGTCCGCAAATTTGGTAGTTGCGAATGAGATTACCGTTCTGCTGTGGTGCCGTTTTAGCTATAACCCGTCACAGATACCTTGATCGCTTTTTTGCATATAGCTATTTCACAGCAAGTCATATGTCTGCAAATTTGGTAGTGAGATTACATACAGTCATTGAAGACAGCGGTGTTTATCCGCAGTTATCTAGAATACCTATGATAAACATTAGCCAAGTATTTTGAGATAGGTTTCTGTCATAATCTAGTTTCACATAGTATTTATATTTTTACCTCATAGTCCTAGCATAATTAATTATTATTATATTTATATGCGCTTTGAAACCTCATAAAGAATTGCACGATCTGTTTTTAGTGAATTTATAAAAAGACTTAATTTCTAGATATGTTATAGAGTACCTAAAATATAAAAGTAATAATTAATTGTGTGCCCATCATACACTCCATAGTTATATTTGATTAAATATTTATGTAATCATTACACAAACAGTTGTATGATTGACTATACTCATAACATAAACACTTTAAAAACCACTACTGATAATCTTGTTTTGATTACTGACTACTTGTAATCATTACACAAACAGTTGTATGGTATACAGTAAACAATTAACCACTCTGAGATGTTTTAAATAAACAACACTGATGCACTCTGATATGCTTAGAATGTTTAGGATTAGAACTACTGCAACAACATGTAGTGAATTTCTGTTAATCTTACTTTACTATTTTCTAAAAGTTTGGCCCTTTTAATTTTTCTTAGGCCCTTTTTGACTTTTTAAATTTTGGCCCTTTTGGCCTTTCACCCTGTTCCATTACCTTGTTCGAGGAATGTATCCATCAATATCCACATAAAGGAACGATATGCCATTCATCTACAGCTGACAAAAAACTGTTCCATGTCACGTGACTTTGTTTCAGTTTTTTTTTCACATTGGTGTATGTTCTCATTGGACACATGAGTGAGTGAGTTTAAAGTCACACCGGCAATATTTCAGCCATATCGTGACTAAAACTAATTCTAAATTCATAATGCATACATATAATATATGAAACCCGTCAACGAAGGCCAGTAACATTACTAGGTTATCACAATTTAGGTAAAACTAGTTAGCATATATCTTTCAAAGTAGAAATTATATTTGGACAATACAAGATAAAAATGGGCTATTGATCGCTAACAATTGAAGGTAAATCACCATACTAGGAACCATGGGGGACTCCTAAGATAACACACCTGACAAATATTTACATAATGTCCAGAATTCTTTTTAATAAAACAATGAGCGATCAACGTATTGTCGATTAATCCTTGAAGGAAGGTCGTTGTGTTTACACGACAGAATGTGGGTGTATTCAGTATAGGTTAGTAACTCTACAAACATAAACCCTACCTTTTGACATATCCGTTGGGCAAGATAAACGTAATAAATCAATAAGCGTGCTATCGTTTAATCCTTTCATCTGTGTTGGTTTTTTAACTCAGTTGATAATTCCTTTTGCTGCACCTCCATGCATGCATTACATAACATGAAGTACATCAGACCTTAATTTGAATATTTAGTGCAGACTTGAGGAATGCTAAATGGGAATCTGAGTGGTGTTACCACTAATTCTAATTCAACTTAGTATGTAACACGAGTTCTGATTGGTCAATGCTATAAATTTCCGACTGTATAATCAGCATATACGGTCGCAATTTGAAAACCGATTCACCAAAACCTTTAAATGTTTCCCTACACTTTTGGGGTAACGCTGCTTTGCAGGACATTGTCATTTGCAGAAGCCATAGGTCAATTGACTGCCCTATCCAGCTAAAATGGGTGGAATTTGTGTTAAAAACGACAAAATAGTATTTTAATTTTAAGTTCAAACAACTTACTCGCAACGGGCTGTTGACCCAACACTGTTAGATCATGAAACAAGATTATGACGTCATTATGGAGCGTGACGTCACCTGCTGTGACGTCATTTGACAACAGAACTGATAATGGCCCGTAGTTAAGGAATCAGCGGGCCGCTCGTTTCTGTAACTAGAGGACGGTTTCATCATAATTCCTTCCATTTTATGTATAATACTATGATCTATTCATCATTGTCAGATTTAGTCTGTGTGCACATAATAAACGTGTAGTTTGAAAAGGGAATTTCTTTTTCTGGCGATGGTGTAAGTTCAAGGAGTGATATGATTAACCTTTGACCTAGAGGAACTTTGACCTGGTTTAAATAATGAATTTCTTTCACGAAAAAACAGCGTAAAACGAGTTGAATTAGAATGGGGATAACTGTACTGTGTTTTTGACGAATTGGGTACGTATACCGGTGGTTATATAGCCGCAAAGTTAACGTTATATCGGCTCCGCTTCCGCGTCGCCGATATAACTAAATTTGCGGCTATATAACCACCGGTATACGTCCCCAATTCGTCAAAAACAGTACAGTTATCCCTAATTATACCTGTTATAAATTCATTAATCTGACCATGAATTGAATGATGACAAACAAACAGGTGTAGGTTTATATCATCAAACACGGGTTACAGCAATGGGGTAGTGATCGCTGTATTGCATATAATTTTAATTGCCTAAAACACTTAGGGTTCGACGCTGTTTGAGGATATGAACGGAACTTCATTGTTGCATAAGAAATGCAGCATTTGCTGTGTACTAAAGTTAAAAAGTGTGTATACCTAAATACCAATTTATTGCAAGTAAATCTTGCAATGGCAAAGTGGAGATGGTTTACTTTACGGATTCCAATATATCAAATGCGTGGTTTTAATATAACAGGTCATCAGACATCACGTTGTTTCTTATAAAAAACAGAAATAGGATCAAATTGGATCGATCATCATACCATCGACGCATCAGAAAATCTGAAAAAGCTTACACTGCTGCAATACTTAATTACAATCAGACTAGAACTACATCCACCGTTCTTATTGTTTCATTGATTAGGTTGAAGAAATTCTGCCAAGGTAGACAGCTGTCCAGTCCCTGTGTCCGTCCCGGTCGATGGAGCAGGTGCTGTCCACCTGGAAGCCAGACCACGTAACCAGAAGCGCTTGATTAGGAATGAATAAGGCCCCGCTAGGTGTGATGGTCATTGTAAAAACAAACAATTTACATAAACACATATTGCAGCTATTGCAACTATTGGCATGTTTACAATAGAATTAAAAAAAATAATTGAGCACCCATAAGTCTTTGTTTGAAATGCCGCCATCTTTGTTCAATCGTACAAGCACGAGATTGGAAAAAACTTCGATATTGTTGTTTTGAAGTAAGGTCTATGAGAGTAAGGTAGTAGAAATGGCAGTCTGTATACAATTTTCTTGGGACATGGCAACATATTTCGCAATCGAAGCTTTGGAACTGAGGATCCGGAAACTTGAGCGATCTCAACGGAAACCCAGAGCAGAGAAATTAGCTGTACCCCGTCCTTGTCAGGTTGGTTTCAGATGAAATTAAATTCATTATTTTCTTCTTATCATAGCAGTCAGTTTGCATCGAATTAAACGTTTTAGGTAGCAACTTTATTTTACAGTAACGGTTCGCTCGCATTTCGATTTCCCTCACGGTTATTAATGTGGACATTGCATTTTGGTGTGAAATCTGTAAAACACAACATTATTGTTGATAACAGCTGAACATTCCGTTAAAATATAACCATAAGACAAGTACGCTTTCCGTGTTCCCCATTAAAATATACCTTTTTGTTGAGTCGGAAATGGTAATATGCAGCAAAGAAACAAATATTGATGAAATAAGTAGTTCATGATAATTAGGTGGAAAATATTACCAATCGACATATGTTCATTATCCAAATGTGTGTCTCTTTATGTTTTAGACTGTTGTGAGAAAAATCATGGAAAAGTTCGCGGAGTCCCTTGAAAATCCACTAAAACGGACTTATTTAAGGTAAAATAACTTTCTCCAAGTTTTATTATTGCTCGACATGATAATAATATATATGTTGGGTTTTAACTTTTATAAGATTACGAATGACATTGCCTCCGCCATTTTACAAATAAATGCAAACCAAAATTAAAATTGTCATCAACTCGTTCTGTTGTTCACAGTTGGGTTAATCTAGCATCTAATTATTTCATTCTGAAAATTAACAATAGCTAGTAGAATTGACATAGCATACCAAAGCTTTGTGTAGTGCATAATTTCTACTTAATCAAAATAAGGGTTGTCGGATTGTAATAATATATTATTGGAAAAATCAAAATGAACGCATTTGCTTTTCTTAATAGAAGCCTTTTGGGGAACCTGGAAGAGCAAGAGGGACCACCGACATGGCAGATTACAGGAAAGAATCAAAATCACACGTGAGATGCTAAAAGAAACAAAAGAATCCGATCTGTAAGTTCCTGAAACTAGAATATATAATACCATGTACCGGTTTATACACTTCCTGACACTAGAGTTTGAAACACCCTTAGTCATTTAACTGACATGATGCGCTACATATTATCACACCACAACATAGACAGACAGATTTTTTATTAAAGTCTCACCCCTGTTATACATATATACAAACTAATTAAACATATATTTACATAAGGGCCATTCCATACGGAATTATGAGGGACTAAAATTCTTTAAAAATTGCATGTACATGTATTATGAGTAACAATAATTAAAAGTTATATTATACGGATTTTTCCCTTTTTAAAATAACATGGCAGGTTTTGGCAGCCATAAAACAGATAGTGCTTTTGGACAGGATAAAAACAGTTTTTTTTATATCAGTAAGATTACTAAAATTCTGACATAGGATTTCACAAGTATTTAAAAGACTAAAACGTTAATCACTATAAACCGGACAATTAATTAAAACATGAACTTCGTCTTCAACACAGTGATTACAATCAAAACATTTTCTGTCGTTAAGTGGAATATTGTTATATCTACCCAGCTCAATATTAATTGGTGCAGTGCCGCATCTGAACTTAGCATATGCACTTCTGTATGTGCGGGGCATGGGATGAGTTGCGTAAAATTCCGGCGTATCAACATCCTTAAAAGTACCATAAAAGCGTAGCTTATTTGTCCCCTGTTTAGATGGACCACAGGTATTCCCTACCGATTCCTTCCACTCCTGTCTATAAGTATCAAATAATTTCTGTATAACGCTTTGTACAATAAACCTGGAGTTAAAACTATTAGTGGGGGAAATAAAGTGCTCAAGATCAACATTGGCTAACTTTTTATGAATTTTAAAATTAAGGTTTCTTTTTTTTCTAAAAGCCCAGTGGTTACCCCAAAGAAAGATTTTGCTCGTTAGTCGATATTGATCCAGGTAACAAAGGCGTTTATAAAATCTGACAACACTGCCCGACTGGCGCACGATAGGGGGAGTCCAACCCATGTCACCGCTCACAGCTACGTTGGGTGCAAACTTTTTCACACCCAAATAGAACCGCATAGCACGGTTTTGCACAGCGTTCACATATGACATGTTTTGTGTTCCCCATATACATGCGCCATAATCTAAAACAGACCACACCATGGAATCATAAAGTTTGGTAAAAATTCGGTACTCCATACCACCAATGAGCTTAAACTTGGAGATTAACAAACCTAGGGCTCTGCTGGCTGAACTTGCCGCGGCCTTTGCATAACTGTAATAAAATTATCTAATTAGACCAAGTTCCTCTCTCAAGAATACATGTTGGACATAACTTTTAGAATGCATGAATTGTATTTTTCCCCCAGAAACGCCAACAGCGCCAACAGAAGGTGGCTGCAGTCCTAACCCCAGAATTGACATCGCCTGTGGTGTCCGACGAAGAGGACTGTAATCTTGTCCACTCTGTTGGATTTACATGGGAAAGCCAGAAGCTGCTACACTATAAGACTTTACTGGACGCTTGTAGGACAAAAAACCCTGTGGACAAAAGCCCCCTAGCACAAAAACCCCTTATGACAAAAACTTATAAGGACAAAACCTCCAAATGAGGACCTCTGGACAAAACCCCCAAATATGTTTTAACTACTGAGTGATTGACTTAAGTGACATGTTTTGATTGAATCGGTAAAAGAGATTATCCCTGATAGGGATTAACAGGCTTCATTAATTATCCTAGTATTTAGATGTGTATACATTATTAGGTATTTCAACTCACTATCATATTACAACTGGTATAAATATATGCTCCATAAACTAAGCAGGCAGTAGCATTCCAGCATGGAGGTAATCCAATCGAAGAGATGCTAAGATCTCCATTGAAGACTTTCTGAACGGCGTGGGACATAACATCAGGTTGTGTTGATGGTAAGTGCCCAAATTGTGATGGGGGTTTTGTCCTACATGGTGGGTTTTTTTGTCCCAAGTTTTTTTTGTCCTGTTTTGTTTGATCCTAGGGGGCTGTTGTCCACAGGTTTTTTTTGTCCGCACACCTACTGGACAATGAACGAATGGCTTCAGCATGCTCCAGAGCCATGGCAAAAATGAAGACCTTGCGACGACGACCCCCACCCCACGCCCAACCCCACCCGCACCCCACCCTCAAGACCTTCCATCCTGGTCATTGAGAATATGATTCATGATAATTAGGGATAGGAAAGAATGTACATTTGGTTATTTCCTGTGTTCACCCTGTTTAGGAAAAACAACCACTGAGTCACCATTCCTTCACACCCTCCAAACATTTAGGTTTTGAATACACTTAAACTTGTTCCTTGCATAATGATAAATAAGAAATATAAATATACATATGGGCAAGTGGTTTGTGTGTTTAAGTGTGCAATTCATTCCTCTCTGAATATAGAGAAATCAACTGACGAGAGTTTATGATTTGTGACATTGTATTATGTAACATTGAAACATAGACATACTATGACTTACTATGAGGACAATGTGATGTATATATGGGCGTTATTGGTTTGTGTCTTTTTTGGGGGGGTGTATTCCTACTTGTTAGTGCTACTGAGCATATTTTGTTGATATTTAAAAAAAAATGTTTATGATGAATAAAGAGAAATCGACTGACTGACTGATTTTTGCTTTATGTCCAGGTGGTGTTGAGATAACTGTAGTGGAAATGTATTTGAATGTGTTATGTCATGTAATTTATTCAATCATCATTTAATGTGGACATTTGGTAATCACTGAATACTAATAATTGAAACCAAATGGAGCCATACAGATTCTGATTTACTGAAACTTATGAAATATGGTAAATGTGATTAATAGAAACGGAAATCAAAAGGAAACCTAATTGAATTAAGTAAATAACTGAAACCAACTGAAAGTAGAGGAACTGAAAGTAGAGGATAGCAGAAACCCAATGGCACCTCTTAGGAATCTGGGTAACTGAAACTCACTGGAAACTTACGGGAATCTGGGTAACGGAAACGCATGGAGCCTTACAGGAAGCTGGGTAACGGAAATGCACTGGAGCCCTACGGGAATCTGGGTAACGGAAACGCACTGGAGCCTTACGGGAATCTGGGTAACGGAAACGCACTGGAGCCTTAACGGATGGTGGGTAAATTGTAAGTTTCCGTTTCCCGGAAACTTGAAGGAAATGTACAGAAACGGTCCGAAAACCTAACTGAAACTTAAGTTTCCATTTTGTTTCAGTTGGGTTTCAGTGTCCGGAAACAAAGTTATTTTTGCTGTGATATATGGGCTTACCATCAATGTTTATGGAATTGTCATGACATTTATATTCACTACAGTTTCAAAAAACATGTTTGACCACTTGGATTTACTAGTGAATAATCTTTTAACCCATCCTAATTTCTGAGCTGCAATTACTTTTTCCACAACAGGTACACTAATGCCACCATATTCTGGCTGTGGTGACATTACCTCCCTCTTTATCTTGTCTGGTTTAAACTTCCGGATAAATTGGAAACATTTTTTCTGAAAATTTTCTATTATATGCTTTGGCGGAATAGGTATACTGCTGAAAAGATGATTAAGCTTAGGTAGAAGCAAAGATTTTAATACTACATTTCTGCTAATTGGTGTTAATGTTCTCTTTGCCCATAGTTTCATTTCTTTTTCTATCTTAACAAATTTATTTGTGTAATTTAGGCTTACCATATTTTCTAATTCCACATCAAACTCAATGCCAAACAGTTTAAATTGTGTTTGTGTCCAGTCAACATTCCAGTCTTCACATAGTTTATATCTAGACCTTTCCTTTGACCCTATCCATATCAGTTTATTTTTTCAGCATTAACTTTTAAACCTGAAAATCTAGCAAAAAAAGATAATGTGTTCATTGCAGCACATCGAATAAATATATAGGGTGATATTGGGTCTCCCTGACGACAACCACTTGTGACACTGAAAAAGGGGGCTGCAAACCCATTTACTAAAACACTAGACTCAATATCTGCTAAAAAGAGTTTTATCCAATGTTGAATGCTTGGTCCAAAGTTGAAAAAGTTTAAAACATTTTGGATAAACTTCCTTTCCTCAGAATCAAATGCCTTTTCAAAATCAATAAGTAATCTGGTATCTGGTAAGATTCCATGTATTCTAGTGTATCATAAATATTCCTAGTTACATCACCTATATATCTACCTTTCACAAATCCTTTCTGATCTTCATGAATGATTAATGGCAGAATTGGTTTTAACCTATTAGCAATTGAAGCTGCGGCTGACTTATAGGTTGTATTTAAAAGGCAGATGGGTCGCCAGTTTTTCAAAAACATTTTATATGTATTTTCTTTTGGTATACAAGTTATCAAGCCTTGTTTTTGAGATATGGATAAGGATCCTGTTTTATATGCATAATTTAGGGCATTAATCAAATATTTATGGAGATCCATCCAAAAGAATTTTAAGAATTCAGATGTGAAGCGAAACTGTCATTGTTCATAATAATACAATTATCAGCAAAAACAAATTATAAAATATTGAGATATTCATTCAATTTCTTCACAAACACTTGATGAGAAAATCATGGTCAAGCATGTCCTGCTTGACTGCATTGATTTTTTTATCACACGGGAAAAATATTTCAATGTAAAAACTGTGAAGGATCTTTTTAGTACTGTTAATTTTCATTTAATTTTGAATTTTTAAAAGAAATATTATTATTAGATAACTTTTGACGAATTGTTTGTAAATAGATAAATATTTTATTATTGGTAGTTTAGATTAGTAACTGAGTTTGTTAGTGGCTGTACCCTCAAAGGGGTTTGAAGTAGCGTAAAATTATTGTCCTCCTGAGAGGGTACGCAAGTCCCAATACATTCAAAGCGAATTTAAACCTACTACTAATCGTAGTATATATGTTATTTTAATGTACGGCTAAATTTATCTAACTTGCTAACGGCTGAAGGGATGGTGTGAATCCAGCTAGCGTCCATGCAGGAAGCAAACGTACTGTAAGTCCCCATGGTCCCTAGTATGGCGATCTACCTTCAGTTGTTGGCAATCCATAGCCTGCTTTTATATTGCATTGTCTTCTTGAAAAATATCGTGTTATGATAACATGTTAGTTTTACTTTTCTATATGCGATACACTGCCAGTTTTATTGTTCTTCGTCAACTGGCTTTTAATCTCTACTTTTATTGTTCTCGAATAGAATAATTAATTGTTCTCGTCACCATACGGCTGAAATATTGCCAATGTGACGATAAATGTTAACTCACTCACTCTTTTCGTCCCCAGTTATCAACAGGTTTAATGAATGTAACAGCTGCATTGTGCCCTACGCCACATGGTACTCACTGGATTGAGGTTCAATCGCAATTACTGACACGTTATAACTTCTTTCAGGTCCCACTTGGCAGCACTTCCATAACTTCCTTGAAAACGTTAGAACATATCTGTATTCTGGATATGGCATGTTAATCGTGTTAACTCTTAGATTGAGTGAGTTAGTGAGTGAGCTAAAATTTTACATCACGTCGGCAATATTACAGCCATATAGCGATGGAAACAAGGTAATCATTTTAAAATATCTGTCGACAAAGGACAGTAAACTAGGTGGGTATGTCACAGTTTTAAAATAAAACCAACCTTACCATAAGTAAAATAAGAAGGCAGTAGATTCAATAGATTCATTGTTACCAGTTAAAACAAGGCTATAAACCACTAACAACCAAAGTTTGAACACCTTACTGGGGATCAAGGGGACTTACAATGTCTTTGCTTCCTACATGATTTCACGGGTTACTTTGCATTTACTTCCTGCACATAGTGTTTGATCTGGCGTGCAAGAAGTGGCCCTGAAAGAATGCTTACATGAGTGAGTTATACGGAGAGCGCACATTTCAAAGGAAGAGTGCCATGACGAGAGGCAACAAAAAACCAGCTGATTCGGACGACAGTTTAGTGGTCACTGCTCGCAAAACGAATATCAAGGTTACACCCGGTCGGGTATTCCGCACGACTAGTAATTATTAATGATCTGGACAACAAGTTTGAACTGTATCATATTTCCAATCATTGCAAAGACAATCTGAAAATATTTTATACTTGCATATTGGAATTTTAGATCAGTTATGTACAACTATTGTAACAATATGGACATGAATCCAACATCCATCTCGTAGGTGATGGATATCGTGTCTTGGGATATTTTCGCATACCAGTGTGCAGAATCCAATTACCCGCATTAGAGGATTTCTCCAACTCCAAGCACAGATCCACTGCGTTCCAACTGGCCGGTCATTCATCACCGCAGGCATTCCCTTCAAGTAGTAACATGTCTCTGATTTCTCCTCACTCACTCATGACCACGGTTTGAGTACTGTCATATTTAAATCTTCACTTTGGTGTATTTCTCTTTGCTGTAATACAGGTAGTGTTTTTAAAGAAAGTTTTGAACAATAGCAATACATACAATATTTCATACAATAATGACTAATTTTTCAGGACAAGAAAGGGACAGGTAGTCATCCCACTTGAACCCAGCGAAACAATGGTGACGAAAGGTACATTAAAATTAATAGTCGTAGTTTTCATGTGGGTTTGACACGAACCCAGCGGAACAATGTTGAAAAAAGGTACATTCAGATGTAGTGAAAGTTTTCATGAGGGTTTTACACGAAATGCTCTGTTTCATGTATTCTTAATGAAACATATTGTTACAGTCACGATATTGACGACGTTCATTCCCTCCCCCACTTTCCCATTAAAGTATAGGTCTTCAATTTGTCGTCGAAACTGGTAATACTTCGTAAACGATGATCGCACTTTGACATCCATCGTTCACAAGAACTGATTCTAAAAATGACGTAAGTAGTTTGGTTGGTTGATTTGTTGTTTAACGCCGCACTCAGCAATATATGAGCATCGATCTATGCATTTGGGACAAGATGACATGTGTCAACCAAGTCTGACCATCCGATCCCGTTAGTCGCCTCTTACAACAAGCATGGGTTGCTGAAGACCAATTCCAACCCGGATCTTCACGGGTCGTTAGGCACTGAGACTTGGTTCAAGCTGTGTGAGTAAATCCCGGCGGCAAAGAATCAGCTGTGCAAGCTCCGGCATTTACATGAATTTAACGTTCATATTCCAGTAAACCACACCATTCGCTGTCTGGACTGCGTGTAGAGGGGCTGATGATGCGCCTTACCAGCCTGACTGTGCCAGGATCACCCGGACCCTCTCTGCTGCATATTATTTTTATTCTGTAAAACATAATAATAACAACCAATACATGGTTCTGCAAAGGTCGAACAATGCTCCTTCCCAAAAAGGAGACTTGACTGATCCCCAAAACTTCCGCCCTATCACATGTTTGAATACACAATACAAAATATTCACAGGGTGTTTGACAGACCTCGTGTCATCATACTGCTCTGCTAATGATATGATTTACAGAGAGTAGAAGGGAGCAAGAAATGGATGTTGCGGGTGCGAGGACAACTTCTTGTACAGAAAATGATTTTGGAAGAGGCTAAAACATATCACCGCAACCTCTCCATGTGCTGGATTGACTACAAAAAAGCATACGACTCTGTCCCTCATGAATGGATTCTGAAGACTCTTCATTGTATTGACCTCCCTAAACGACTGCTTGATTTACTTAAGTCTTTAATGAGCTGCTGGTCGAATCAACTTGAGATGTACTCGAAAGGGCAGGTGCGGACTTCGGGATCTATTCCAATCAGATAGGCAATATTCCAGGAGGACTCCTTCAGTCCTCTGCTTTTTTGTCTGTCTTTAAATCCTGTGAGCTTTCTGCTCGATAAAGATGAGGGTTACCATCCCGGACCTCCTCAGCACAGATCCCCAACACCGCTTACTCATCTCCTTTACATGGATGACACCGAGCTCTTTGCCTAAGGAGATACAAATTTGAAAGAACAGATTCTCCTTGTTGAGTCCTTTTCTGATGATATTGGCATGACATTTTCTGTCGAGATCTGCAGCGTGGCAAGGTAATCAATGATGGATCGGTCAAGTTACAAAGGGGGGAGAGGGGCAGTTATTAAGCATCTTGTGGAAGAACAAGCCTTCACATATCTAGGAATGCAAGTTCGGGACAAGCTCCAGAATGCTCAAATTCAAGACAAACTTGGGGCAGAGTATAAATCTTGCTTAAATATAATCTGGAGCTCGGAGCTAAGTGCTCGAAACAAGATCAAAGCCACCAATACTTTTGGTGTGCCAGTCCTCTCCTATTCCTTTGGAGTAGTTGATTGGACAAAACAAGATATCCAGAGTCTTGACCGCCTGAACAGAAGAATCATGTCTGATAACAGAGCCCACCACCCCCGGTCCTCTCTCAATTGTTTATATATGCCAATCAATTCGGGACGTCGGGGAATAATTGTTTTGGAGGCTCTTCATGATAGAATGTTAGTGTGTACTTTTGCACATATTTATATATCGGATGTTCCTCTGGTGATACATGTCAAGACTCATGATGAAAACATGGAATTCCACAGCTATGTTAAGCATGCCTAGGTTGTTGGACAGAATATGAAATTTGAGGTTGATTTTGTTGTTGGCGATGTACTCCTGGACGGTACAGCGACGGATTAAGCCAAGTGAGACAGAGTCCGTCTAACACCTTGTCAGTGGGTGTCCTTAATTGGCACAAACAGCATACCTTAACTAAACGACATTATGGCATGGCTAGTTGGTTCTACTACCGTCATTGACTCCGAGGTCCATCCATGGCACGACCCTGAACATGTCCAGGGCGTCATGGAAATTGACCCTTGGTTTGGTACTTCCTGATTTCTTGGCACAGATCAGGAAAGTGACCGGGTTCTCCATCCGGAGCACAGCCCTTCTGACACTCTGGGTAATGCAGATCGAGAAGTCTGCAGTTTTGGGGAGTCTACATATTCTCCGGATAGTTTTTCTTGGATTCGACTTGGCAGAGTATCCAGGGAGACGTTGCCTTTGCTGCGTGCAGAGGGGGCAATGGCCATGACCTGATGATAAGCCTTACCAGCCTGACTGTGCCAGGATCACCCGCACCCTCTCTGCTCCATATTGTATTTTAATCTGTTAAAGACAATGGCTATATATGTAACGCCTGTTTCTACGCACTTGTGTGTACATATATATACACACACACACACCGTATAAGTAAGAAGACGTGTCATTTTGTCTTGTTTTGAAGGTTACAGACTAATTGCACTGCTAGTGTTGGTGGTCGTGGCTGTCATCCTCAGAACATATATGACATCGAGTAGGAATGAACATTGGCGCCCAGAGACATGGGATACTGCAGACACCGCTCGTTCAAGTGAGAGACCTTATGGGTACAGAGGTAATCTACCTTAGAATTTTCCGTAAAAGGATCAAAGTTAGTCAAATTTGCAACACATATTTCTTATGTCTTAGATTAAAATAGTTTTGATATATTCTTCTGATTTAGTCAGAATGACACAATCGGCTCTGCTTTCAAAAAGATTGTATATTTACCATGCTAAGAGTTTTGACGTTTTCACGTATAGATTTCATGTCTATCGTTGTTTCAGACTCTCGATTTGATCACGAGACACACTTTACAAAGCTATTAAAACTCTATCAGCAGAAAATTGAAGGTATGTCTAATGTTTGAGGAGTTGGCTTTACCGTAAGCAGTGGAAGTCTCCTAAATATATACTAAGGAGCAAAAGAAACGTCAGTTTTGAATTTTCCTTCGCATAAACGTATAACTGTAACTCATTTAATGTTTTGATTGTATTTTTGACAACATCTCCAACTTTCCATTCCTTCCCAAACTCAGAATGGAACCCCAAAAACGCAACCTGATCTCGGAGATGGTAAGGTGTTTTCCCTGTTTTTCATGCAACTCATGCTGCACGTGCTGTTCACAAGGACCAGCCCTATAAAATGCACCCCAAACCTGGTTGAAACATTCACATTACAACATCAGCAGGATGCCACTACTCAAGACAGCTCAGAGGAACCAGGCGCTAGGAAGACTTGAAGCTGGCCACACTGCACAAGCCGTTGCCAATCACTTCCAGGTCAACGGTCGGACCATCTACAGGCTTCAGCAACGTTTCCGGGCCACCAACACCACAAATGATCGCCCCCGTACTGGCAGACCAAGGGTGACCACAAGACGACAAGACCGCCATGTTGGCCATGCTGTGGGACAGCATGTACAGAATCCCTTCATGCAGGCATCCGAAACAGCATGCCAGACAGTGGGAAGACACGGAAGACTAATCAGTACTGATACAGTACGCCGACGTCTTATCAGCGGGAACCTCCATTGCCGTAGGCCTTACCGTCGACCTATCCTCACCCCTCGTCATCAGCGTGAACGTCTACAGTTTGCCCTTCAACACCAAAACTGGTGATACAGGCAATGGAGAACTGTTCTGTTCACAGATGGGAGTAGGTACTGCGTACAACAACAAGAATATGGCGGCGACGTGGCCAGCGTTACCCAGACCAATGTGTTACGGAAAAAGACTCATGGGGAGGTGCAAGCATCATGATATGGGGTGGAATAGGCCTGAGCCAGAGAGTGGGTCCTGTGGTATTCCAGAACCTTAGTCCAGAGAGAGGAGGCGGCATCACAGCGGTGCACTACATCGACGAAGCTCTCAGACCCCACGTCACACCACATTTCGCACGTCACGGGAACAACATTTTCACGTATGATAACGCCCGGGCCCATACTGTCAGAGCTGCACGGGACTTCCTACAGCACAACGGTGTCAACATTATGCAGTGGCCAGCCCTTAGTCCTGATTAAAACCTAGTTGAACATCTAAGGGATGAAATTCAGAAGAGTCTGAATAATGTCATACCAAGGCCAAACACAGCCGATTTATTGCGCCAGGCCTTTCTCAATGTGTGGTTCCAGGTACCATTGGCCTTCATCAATCGATTGGTGCATTCCATACATAGACGCTGTGCTGCAGTTATTGCCGCTCGTGGTGGTCACGCTAGATACTGAAGTCAAGGGTCTGAATCGACTGCAAACGTTCACGTAATGTCTTGAAATTGTGCTGAGTTATTCATTGATGTGTCAAAATATTGTACACAAAAATTGTTTTGATCCGCTTGTTATGGCCATATCTGTAACGATTTGATTACAGTGTCTATCTAATTTTGAATTCATACTGACGTTTTTTTACATTCACCCTCCAGATACTCTGTGCTGTGAAGGAAAGCAAACACAAACGTCCACTTTTTGTTTGTTGCTTTGACCGAAACATAAAAGCTCAAATGGTTTTATATAAGAAGATATGTACTAAAAGACAACATCATGGGAACACCGGTTATTGTCGGACCCAACAGTCATTCTTCCCATGATAAAGGAACAAAACGCAGAACGAATGATTGAAATAATTGCTCCCCAAGGCTGAAATATTTCCGACTCATCACGACAACACACACATCTAAACAATAAACTCTTAAATGTGTCTTTTACATTTGCAGCATCACAGGCATTGGCTCAAAAGACATCAATACCTACGCCGGATGTATGTTCGGAAAGCTTGCCACCAGGTAATTTTGCCAATTCTCGGTTTATTAAGTAAATTTAACAGGCACAATTATGTTACATACCCAAATGCAGAATTTCATTCACGCGGTTCAAAACATTTCACAAACGCATCCTAATTATTCCCCAATTTGTAAATGAACGTCATGATATTCAACGGAATTATTAGCAAACAAAACTGACAACTAAACATTTCTCAGTATTATTTCAATGTAAGGCTTAAAACAAATACTAATGAGTGAGTGAGTGAGTTAGCTGAACGTCCATTGTCGGGGGAAGCCCAAACTGACGTTAAACGTTGAGTTCTACATATGCACAGAGTGAATTAAAATAACCAAGAATAATCATAATTATAACGTTGATCTTTTTTCTCTTTTCTGATTGTTTTAGATAAAGTATGTGTTGATCCGAAATGCAAACACACCGAGCCACAAAGCCTCTCAGCCAAGCTTCACAGTGTCGTGGATTTGGCGAGTTCTGCGGCCGTGACGACTTTGAACAGAATTATGCTATTAAAAGAGATGCAAGTGAAGCCTACAGGAAAAGAGATGCTCTTCATCACTGGAGCGTCGTCAAACCACTATCTGGAGTCACAAGCAATGCTGAAGAACTTTCATGAAACTGTCCTTCCAAACATGAAGAATTTTTCGCTCATCTATTATGATCTTGGCCTTACTCTCGAACAACGTGCACAGGTAATATCGATCGTAACGTTCTGTAAGACTTTCTGGAAATAATAGAGAAAGAATAATAATCCCATATTGTTTTCTATCTCTTAAAGCCCCGAGAAAAAGTGGGGGATCCGATCATTGGAAAGAACATAAGCATACACATAGGGAGGCTTTCTGTGTTTAAAGTACTAATGTTTGGAAGATCCGTGTTAGAATTGATCTTCAGTAACCCATGCTTGTCGTAAGAGGCGATTAACAGGATCGGATGATCAGGCTCGCTGACTTGGTTCACACATGCCATCGTATCCCATTTGTCCTTACCAAAATAAAGTGAGTGAGTAAGTTAATATTTAACGTCACATCGCCAATATCTGAGCCATACCACCACCCCCCTTCCCCACCAGCCAACCACCATGATAAAGAATGTTTCGCTCATCGATAATGATCTTGGACTTATCCACTAACAACGTGCACAGGTTAAACGATCGTAACGTGTTTCAGAGTTTCATGCCATTTAAATCGTACTGATAACCTGACGAATCAGGAAAATACAGACAAATATCGGAATGGGCTCGCTAAGAAACTTTTTTATCTTCCCTGTTTTTGCTAGGCCGCAGCTATAGATTCTTTGCAGAATAACCCTGTTAGGAGCAACAATACTATTTCAATCCAGACTATATTGAAATGTTAGAACATTATGATATCGTAGGACTGCAGGAAACAAAAACTGATAACTTGGATGATATAGAAATAGAGGGTTTTAAAGTATACCTCAAACATAAAATTAATTGTTTAAGAAAACCAGGAGGTATCGGGATTGCTTTTAAAAATCTATATGAAAAATACATGACTATTTTAAGACGATGAAAATAGGAATAATTACATCTTATGGATAAGGATGTAAAAAGATTTATTCATTAATGATCAAGATAAGTATATTGGTATCCTATATTTATCCCGTCTATCAAAACTAAAACATATAATTAGTCGACGTGAACAATTATCTTGGAATCAAACTTCATAGAAGTGGTAGATATATAATTACAATCAAATCACTAGTTGAGAGTACAACAAAAGCCATGTATGCTTTATTGAAAAAGCTCGGAATATAAATTTACCACTAGATTGTATTTTGTCAGCTTTGATCGCACCTATTATGATATATGGATCCGAAATTTGGGGATTTGAAAATTTACTGACTATTGAAAGATTACACCTAAAATTCGTAAAACCAATTTCCTCATTAAGAAACTCAACTCCAAACTTTGCTGTCTTTGGTGAATTTGGTAGAGAGCCAGTTTATATCAAAATATATAAACGAGTAATAACATTTTAGCATAAGATCGCTACTTGTACCAGTGCCTTGAAAATCTCCAGTACACTTTATAATTATATCCATTTTAATGTCCCAGATACGTTAAATAGACTGAGATGGTGTTCATTTGTAAAAAAACAATTCTTAATGATTGCGGGTTAAATGAAATATATGATAATCCTTCCATTTGCACTACCACGTGGCCAGCCTCAACAGTAGAACAGATACTCAAGGACCAAAATTTACAAAATTGGAGAAGTTCTCTAGAACAAAGTTCTAAGGGATTTTATTATAAATATTATAAACAGGATTTATCTTTTGAACCATACCTTTTTATGCCAAAAGCAATTTACTTGCGTATTCTTAAATTTAGAACTAGTAACCATTATTTACCTGTTGAGACTGACTGGTGGACAAATACTCCTAGATATGATCGTTTATGTAAATTATGTAACCCACCCACTGTTGGTGATGAGTTTCACTACCTTTTCAGGTGCCAAGCTCTTCACCAACAGCGACAGCTGTATATACCTCAGTATGTCAATACCTGGCCCAACCTTTAAACACTAAAAAGATTACTTTGTTCAAAGAAAGCTAAAAATGCTAAAGATTTGTCAAAACTTATTACATGTATCAATAGAAGTTTAGATATAAATACATGGAATTAAAAGTTTGTATCATTCTCTAATGGCATCCTTGTATAGAGAAATATGTATGTATATTGTATTGTACATTATCCTGCCTCAATTATATCTCTCCAGTGCCATCTTGGTGTATATGTATACAAGTTGTTTTCCACTTCACTCATGTACTACCGTTGGTGGAAGCTGAGAAAATAGAACCTTCAAACTAAAGCCTATTGTTACTGTTTGAGTTGCGCAGATACGGGCTTTCATTGAAGCTTTGTTGTCGTGGACCAATCAGGATATACACTAGCATTCATGTCTTGCGTAATGTTTCCATCATTAGGGACAACTGTTTCAAAGATTCATACACAAAGGATTATTTCTATCACCTTAGTCCTCACTTAAGTGTTCGGTTTTCAGAAAAAAATGAATTGATCGATACATTTTGAGATTGTGTAGATACTGAATTTGTGACCTTAAGTTGCTGCCGATCGCCCGTATATATATTGTATTGTTAAGTATCGTGAGATATTTTTATGCTTACATACTAATTTTGCAAAATATCTGTGATACTCTAGTTATGTTCCTTTGATTACCTTATTGTATATCAACTTCATGTATGTATTATATATGCATTACTCTTCTAGTTATAATATGACTTTGATTTAAAATAGTTAGCCTTTTCTAAAACCAATACTCTCTTTTAACAAATATACAGCAGTGCTGTTTTGTCAACTAAAGCTTGCTTTATCATTGCAAAAGCATTGTATCATGTGCTATCTTAAAGTCGTGCATAATGTTTCATTGATTGAAACATATACCTAGTCCTTATAAATGAAGTGAATTCTGTACTGGCATATTTTAACGTAATAGTTTTACGCATATTGCAGGTTGACTGTACATACTTGTACCACAAACACAATGTAATTTAAGAGTGTATATAACTTGGCATCGGGTATTGGGAAACGGTTTCTTTTCATGGAAAATCAATCGTTTATGACAGCTGCCAACAGCGTTTGACAGCGTCTTTGTTCGTCTCAGTCATGTTAACAAATCATACAACAACAGGGAAAACGCCGCTGATCCATTATGATGAACTGTGTTGCCGTTTACTGAATATATTCGTGTACTATTGCTCTGATATGTTCATCGGATCATTACTATAGCATGAATATACATTACTGGACAGTGAAGATTGTGAGTAAAAGCTTATCCTCAATACAATAACCATGTGCTATTCTACATTGTTTTGCCGAAGTAATATATGGTAGTGCCCCAGGCATTAATTTCTTGACCCAATTTAGGCTAGGGGAACACACTGGAATTAATATTGTGATGGAAATGTATTAGTTACAAAGTCGTTGAAAATTATCACTGTTTACAGGTGCAGAAGCACTGCAGATGTGAGGTGAGGGTGTTCCCTGTTACAAAACTAGAAGACTGGATGAAGAATCTGAGATGTTTCGCTTGGAAACCGCTGATAGTACAGGTAGTTTTAAACGTTTAATGATATCATATGTATGAGGACAATATGGATTCAGTCATATCCCAAGGATCGCAAAGAGCCATTTACACACACGATGCCAGTTATAAGAATACATGCGAAGTTATCAGTCGAAACAATGTATATTAGGAATTAAGGGATGAGTAACGGAAAATCTGCTCTGTCAGAAATGTACTTCATCGAACTGCTTTCTATGTATGTTGCGTTTAGTGCTCAGACGGGAACCAAATGACATCAACATCAACATTATTGCTTGACCAATGAACAGTTATGCCACGGATGTTCGACTGATTATTTCCAAAAGCACCGTCAAATATACATCGTTAACTTTCAGGCTAATATTAGGTCTGCTGACGTGCTGGTTTGGATGGACGCTTCTGTGAGACTTACAATGAAGGGATTGATGGAAACACTCCAGGATGTCAAGACTCATGGAATGGTCCTAAAACCTGGAGCAGCGTCAATGTCTCAACACACTGACAAGCAAATGATGCAATACTTCAATTCCACAGCTTGTGCTTATTCCCCCTACAGACCGACAAGTGCAAATTTTGTTTTCCTCCACAATGAACAGTTTGTCAGGGATGCAGTTGTCACACCATGGGCCATATGTGCAGTAACTCAAAATTGTATTTGCCCTAAACATTCTGTGTTACACTGCGATCGAAGTATTCGTAAATATGGAAAATGCCATAGATATGATCAAGCTGGATTAAGCATGATTTTTGCGAAATTGTTTGGCCAATATATTGCAGGTTTCCGACTCAGTAAACTTTCATTCAAGGTCAAAAGGGGAGACAGATATAAATATTTTGATTACTTAGAGTCACAGGACAGCTAGGCGTTAACTGGGAGTTAAAATGAATATTTTAATACACAGGCTATAAATGATTTTCAAATCAATCCGTTGAAGATATGTAACTTTCAAAGACATTTAACATTCCAAATATATACATTTAAAGTGACATTTAAGTAGACAATAAAGAAGCGCCTTACCTCTGATGTGTCCTGCTTTTGAAACCAAAAATATATCCTTTGGTGGTGGTGTGTTGAGTGAACGGCGAGTGCTGCTGGCGATTATATGCATTTTCAGAGACGAATGAAATTTCACAAAAATAAGGTGGCATAAATAACATTCTGTGAAAGATTGGTCACACGGTACCGTCTCAAGGGGACAATACCTTTACAGTACTTCAACCCTCGTCGAGGACACAGCCACAAACAAAGGTTAATTGCTATACACTACCAATATAGAAAAAAAGTATAAAATCAAAATGTATCAACAAGTTCAATCTCCCTACAAAACATTGAGAGTTAAATGAGAACCATTAGTAATAAAATATAATTCACAGATACCTCCTTGATTGTGATCTTTTCATCACAGAGGATACAGAATGGAGAATCATCACAGTACGAGCTCATCAGTGTATCAGTAACTGTTGTGGTCAATCGCCTTAATACGACGTCTTTAAATCTGGACTGACAGCCAAAGTAGGTCAAACAAGTAATGAATTATCACTCGACCACCATTTGATGCTGGAAGGAACTGGATCTGAACATTGACGTTTACCATTTTGACACGTTAACTGAAGGTGTCAGTCTGTTCATACCCCGTTGATTATTATTAATCAAAGTCATCTACAAGATCATCAGTGTATCAGTAACTGTTGTGGTCAATCGCCTTATAATGACGTCTGAAAATCTGAACTGACAGCCCAAGTAGGTCAAACAAATAGCAGTTTGTATTGCATTTATTGATACCAACTTGGTCATCTTTTGCATCAGATCACGGATGCAACTTCTAATAACAGGTTATTATCACCGTAAGGTATCAGAAGTGGTGTCACAAACTTGTTGAGTGTTGCCTTAGCAGCAGATTTGGCCATTGTGTTAGGTGAATCTAAACATGGCTGGGCAACCCACAAACGACAAAATCGTATTGAACAGAAGCAAGATCGTTTATGCATTTCCATAATTTCAATAAAGTTGATGTCCCAGGGCAGGTTATTAAGAGCCTTAAGGCACAAAAGAGTCAGCAAATATTTTAAATTGTTTATGTTAAGACTTTTCATTGATATATTTTAAAGTTGTTAAAATGACATTTATGAAAATGGAACAGTTATCAGGTTTTCCGAATGACAGTGAGTGAGTGAGCAGTGGATCCATTTGTAAATGTAGATTTATAAGTGTCGTAAGTGTTCCTTAACTCAATATATTCTTGTTGATATTATATGTCATTTGTGTCAGAATACTATAATTTAATTAGGTAAAATTCACCTTTGCCTGACCGATTGGGGAGAAAGGAAAATTATAGATTCGAGCTCATTGTTAGCAGCAGAAATGCATGGTTACATTCTTATACCTAGAGGCAAAATAATTGAGTGTACAATTCCTCATGAAAAGGATTACTTACACAGTAATCCTTTCTGTAAGGTTTGATTTATCAGATTATAGTTTTGTGATGTATTGTAAAGATGATTTGATACGGCGACGTTTTAAAGATGGCCTCGGCGTATAGAGCATCAACTAGTATCAACCATTGAAAGAAGAAACTATGCGTCTCCGCAATTGTCAGGGAAACATTTATTTCGTTGAAAGGCATTATAGAAGTTGGAGAGATGAAGGAAAACCAAGTTCTATGGATAGTCAACTTCTTCACTGCAATGGATTCGACGTTTTAGTGTAGATACTAACCCCGCTATCAAGCAAGTGATACAAAGAGTTGAACCAAGGAAAATATATACATAGTAAGTATATACAGTTGACAAGGTTGATGTACATTGGATTGCTAATTAGTGATTTGAGCAGAGGAAGTTGATGTACAGGGGTAATTGGTTGTGTACAGATTCAGATACATATGCAGAGTGAGTTTATACATTGGATGAGGTAGATGTGACATTTATTCCTTCATCTAACGGCTTGCTACACATATGCACATGCAAGCGAGTATTTGAAGCTTAGTGTGTGGTGAAACACTTTGCAGAGCACGATGAGAGTATTTTAACGACTTATGACAGCCGCAAACAGTTATGACACATGATCGGTGATTAAAAGCATAAATAAGAATATATTTTTTGTCGGTTTGGTTGTTGTTGTTTTTTAAAAACAAACGATTAAAGATATTGCAATTTTGTGCACATCACCATCAATTTTCTTTTTATAAAACAAGATTATAATTGCGATTGCCCTGTCACTTTCCGAAGGCGATTAGGTGCCTGACTCTGAGAGCGTGGATTCGAATCCCGGATAGGAGTAAACCCAACGAAACTGCTACAATTTTTACTTTCCTAAGAAAGTGTAATCCCAAATATACAATGTGTTAGCTTCAACCAGAGTATTTCATTAAACCCATACGAACATTGCCTGGGTCGGGCACGGTCACCTATTGCGAACGACAGGTAGCATGACAATCGTATAGAAACTGTAGAACACAAACAATATAATAATGATATTAATAATACAGTATATTTGTAGAGCGATGGACTCCATGCAGTAGCGCATGCTCAAAGCGCTACAACATTTTTTTACAGGCTTACTATTATTACCACGGATAATCAAAGCTGCCTGTGAGGCGCTAGAGGGTTATAGTCACATCACTTCCCCCACCGGGATTTAAAACAAGAAACTCTGCTTTTTCTGGAGGTATCTCATGATGGTTCTGTCTCAGTGAGTGAGTTTAGTTTTGCGCAGCACTCAGCAATTTTCCAGAGTCTCGTCACATCACAACCTTCTGTACACATCAGGGATTGTACCGTTACAAGAGACTTATCTTTAGAATTTCATGTGCACCAGGGGCGGTATTCATAAAAGAACTTAAGTCTGAAGTAAAACTTGTAATTTTTGAAAAAAAAAAAGTTTTTCACCTTTTCTGTCTTAAGTTTTGAGATTTTACTGAAGTCATATTCATAATGCAGCTTAGGCTTAAGTTTTGGCCATTTCTGACTTAAATCTTAAGACTGGGCAGGGGTAGGCTTAACTAGAAGGTGTTTGACTTAAGTCAGTAAACAACATGGCTGCCGTAGCGATGAGGCGTCGTTCATTTCACCAAAAAAGGCAAAGGCTCGTTGAATACAGCGATGAAGAATTAATTCGGCGATACCGTCTAGATGGGCATGGCATTAGATTCGTCGCCAATCTAATAGCGTCAGACGTAGAGCCCACCCCAACCACCCGTAACACGCACTGGATGCCACACAAAAGACGCTCATCACACTGAGGTACTTTGCCACCAGAAAATTTCAGTTGTGCAATGCGGACGATGAAGGTGTCAGCCAGCCCAACATTTCCAGAGCTGTGAATGACTGCATAAGAAGTTTGTCATCTGACAGGATTTTCAAACAGTTCGTTCGCTTCCCCCTGCAACGTCGTGACATCAACTTTAATCAGCTTGCAAACCTTCCCGGAGTTGTGGGGGTGATCGACGGAACGCACGTTCAGATTCAAGCCCCAACAGAAAGACTTAGAATTTCTTGAACATGTGTTGTCAGAAAAAGGATTAAGCCTGCTGAAGCGAAAGTTGCAGATGTTAAAGAAGCAAGAGCACCTACTACAGCCCAAGGAGTCAGAAGTTTTCTTGGCCTTGTGAATTTCAGTGGGAGATTCATTGAAAACAAGGCTGCACTTTCCAAACCACTGCGTAAACTGACACGAAGAATAATGTTTTCGTATGGGGAAGTGAACAGAAAACAGCATTTGATACACTCAAGGAAAGGTTAACCAGCACAAGTGCACTTGCGAACTTTGACAAAGAATGCACCTTCTCAGGTAATCACAGATGTTAGTCCGGTCGGGCTATGTGCGGTTCTTGTGCAACGGCAAAACGGTGTCCTAGAATTAACCGCTGGGATTTGCGGATGCAAGCCTATGATTACAGTGTTAAGTACATTAAAAAAGAGAATAATTTTGCTGACTGTCTTTCAAGACTATTAAGGTCAAACCAACAAACTGAGATGAAAAGTGAATCAAGAGAAGCTGACGAGTACTCAGTATGTTAGATTCGTCGCATCGGAATCAACGCCAGATGCCTTGACAACTAGTGATGTTGGAAAAGCGTCTGAATTGGACACTTATTGTCAGGCAGATGGCATGTGATGAAAAATGTGAAGTATGTGCCTGTGAGACAGGAACTCTCAGCAATTGGAAAAAATTCTCTTCGGGGAACAAGATTAGTCATTCCTATGTGCCTCAGGCAAAAAGTGTTGTGTTTGGCTCATGAAGGCCACTCAGAAGTGGTAAAAATGAAACAGAGACTGAGAACAAAGTATGGTGGCCAGGAATTGATGCACAAGCTGAGGCAAACTGCAAGTCATGTCATGGATGTCAAGTTGTGTCGAGTCCAAATCCCCACCCACCCACACACCAATGTTTCGTACAACTTTACCGTCACTAGCGTGGCAACACTTAGCAGCTGATCTCCTCGGACCGTTGCCCTGAGGAGATAATATTCTGGTGCACGTGGACTACTACAGTAGTTTTTTTTAAGTTTACATTCTAAAGAAAACTTCAACTGATGCCATCATCGACCGTTTGAAAAAGGCTTTTCTTACACGTGGTTTGCCATATACACTAATAACAGACAATGGTCCACAGTTCATCAGATAAAGTTTTGGAGACTTTATGAAACAAGAAGGAATAATCATCCATAACACATCCACAGCTTATTGGCCATAGGCAAATTGAGAGGTCGAGAGACAGAACAAGTCACTGCTGAAAACATTGAGGATTGTGGAAGAGAAAAATTGGAAACAGGAGCTGCAACATTTCCTCATGATGTACAGAAGTACGCCGCATTCATCTACAGGAAAATCTCCGGCTGAGATGATTTTTGGTAGAAAAATTAGGACAGAATTGCCAGAACTTATTGACTTTGGACTTGATGATGATGTCAGGGACTTCGTCTCTGTACAACAGATGAAAGGGAGAGATTATGCTGATATGAAGCGATGTGCTCAACATACTCCAATCCAGGCAGGGGATAAAGTGCTCGTTAGACAACAACCTGAGAACAAGTTAAGCAGTAATTTCCATCCCCAACCTTGTACAGTAGTGAATAGATATGGGAATGCAGTTGATCTGGAATCTAGTACAGGTGGCATGTATAGACGACATGTTACTCTTGTTAAAAAGTATGTCACAACCTGATGTTGATATGAAGAACACTAACAGTCATGTTTCTAGTCAGCATCGCGAGTTGTCAGAGACATCAGCGGATGTACGAAATGCAAGTGTTTCTGACAGATCTAAAGTGATAGACATTGACAGTACACCAAGCGCAGCAAGACTCATCTGAGAGACCTATAAGGATAAGGGAGACTCAAAAAAGATTTGGGAACTATGTAATGGGTTATATAAACGCATAAGTGACAATTCAAGTGTTTCAAGGGACAATTCAAAGAAGTGATGGAAGGGAAGCTTAAATGTTTGAGGAAACATTTATTGTCAGAAGGGGTAATTGTTTTATGTAGACCTACAGAAACTGTCTAATTTGATTTCTTAAATTATTACTTGACATCAAATATTTGGTAACGCAATTTCCAGATAAAACTGTGAAGTATAGGTTTAAGTAGGTTTCCATTCAAGTTATACTTTTCATGTTTTTTTTTAAGTCAAGTGGTATTGAAATAATGAAGGTTGTTAATTTAATTTGGCATTATTAACATCTGAATGTGAATCTTTAAGTCCGCCGAAAAGAATGCGTTTACTTACGTATTATGATAGTAATCATTCACTTTTTTGGAAAAAAGGAGGGATGTAGTTTTTCTGCTTATTGTCCGGTTTATGTTGTATTCTCCGGTTATTAAATAGCAGCGGAAATGTATCTGCGCATGGGCAGACAGAATGTCCCGTCAAGTAAAGTGTGGGAGCTTTGAAAGCGTGCTGCTGTTTTTCGACATTATGAGCCTTAAATGGGTACACACTCAGTGGTAACACCACAAACCCGTAAACACAACGCATGGGGTCACGTTCACAACACAGTAGTCAAATACACGTGCACGGGGTGTCATTCTTGATTTTGACGGTTTTCAAGAAGGTCGATAAATCACTGTAGACCATTAATCTTGACAATCACCATGTATCACACAGTTAATGTTTGTTTCTATCCCTTTTTTTGTGTTTGAAATTAAAATGGTACACATGCAAATTTCACGTCATACACCAATCATTTTTCAAGAGCGATTACTGTACGAACAACTATGGTCGTAAGGAAGAGCAGATGGTGATACACTCTCAAAACATTCATTATTATCACATAAATTGACTCTGATATATCTCGCAATTTTTTTAATCGTGAATTAAAAATGAAGTTCCCTACTTTTTTTGAAGAGAATATGCATATATGGTGACATTACAGTTACAAAATGTATCCCAGTGACTGATCTTTTGATTTCAAAAAGTATCAGCCGTCATGATATATTCTTCATCATGCTACAGTTACTTAATCAGATATTAACTAGTCACTCGTAACTCTGGTTGTGTCCATTTTATTATTCTAATAGAAAGCCTGAGATTGATGCGGATTATTGACAAATGATCATATTATGAGCGTATGAAGTACACACTATTGTAGGATCAATGTATGTTAGCTCCATCAGTTTAGCACCACCCAGGGCTCCAGACACCTCCAAAGTGTCTTGGGTCAGAAGCAGGATCTCCATCAGGATAATTGGCTGGCACCATAGTCTTCTTGTACTCCTCCAGCCTGGCTTGCAACTTCGCCACCATATCCGACATCGTTGGTGCAAGGTTGCTGTGCTCAGTAGGATCGTCTGGATGTGTGTCAGAATATCTGTTTAGTTTAATCATTAAAACAGCATTCATTCAGAACAATGATGGAAGCAGTCAGCGCTCTGGTATCTGGATCAAGCTTATATTAGTTATAATCGGAACATGAAAACCCAAAAACACTTATGAGTATGTGTCGGGTCCAACAGCTATTTACATATTCTTTTAAGGATCGGTGATTATCACGAGTCCCATCTAAGCACACAGCTAGGTTCAACGATGTTCGCCTACAATAACTATCAAAGATAACGCAGGTAGGTTAATTGCGTACCTCGAACGTTAAAGAGCTGGACTGGTTCATCTCCCGCATAGAAAACGGGTTGTACAAAGACATCATCCTCGGTTCTGTTCATGGGTTTGTGCCAGCCGTCGAAAGCTCCAGGATACCCCAGGATTAGTTTGTAGTCTCCTACCCTGATACATAGTAATTCAGACACTGTTACATTCAATGGATGTTTCTTTGCGTAAAATAAGATAACTAGCGGGCTGAGTGCAGCTGCATCTGATATTGCATCTGAAGGAGATCATTGATGCACAAATTGTCATAAATATCACATGGGTAATTCGTTTGAACGTAAAGGAACGTAAACATCTGAAAATACCTTATTGCAGCATGCCCTTCTAAGGCATCTTCAAAGTAGTCAATGTTGTAGATGAACTCTGTCCTTGGAGAGGGGAGGCTATTTCGAATAGAATCCCACTGACTTATTCCATCAATGGTAGTTTCTGTGTCCATATACAGTAAGGGAACATAAACATTTGAAGTACCTTGCCTACGTGTTCCTTTCGAAAGAGGTTAACAAGCTAAAGACAGTTTAAAATATCTTACCAGTTCTACAGTTACAACTTGATCGTTATTTTTGCTATTCTCATGAAAAAAAGGGGACATATTGAAGAATCTCCCCACCTGGTGTTCCCCCAGCAGCAGATACTAAAGTGGGCTTCCAGTCGACAGCGTGGATCATTCTGTTTGGAGGTAGAAGGAATTCACTTAGGAAATATACCATACATGTATGTTTGAAGCTCCCAAACAATGACTACAGCATTTCAAGTAATTTTAGTTGATGGACAAAATAAGGTGAGGTGAGGTGAACTTGGGTTTTACGTCGTGCTTGGGAATATTTCGCTAATATGACGACGTGATGGACACAATAAACAGAATGATGGCTATAAAAGGTATTTCGTTGAAAGTGTATTTTAAATGTTCTAACCTGCCATAAAATTAGTTTAGTGAAATTACGCGTCTGTAACAGGTTAGTGTCTATGCTATTGTTGTTGTGTTTTGCTGATTTTCGTGAATCGTGTTGAAATTGGTAGGGTAATTTAGTTTACTTTTGATCATCCCTTGAACACTTCTGTAAAACGTCTAAATGCATTTCATAGCGTTACCCATCGTGTGTTGTCCCAGTCTTCTGGAGCCCAGCACCATGCATGAAGGATGCTCCCCTCGTGCCCCCTTCCCAGATCGTGTACTTCCCTCCTCTCAGAGGCCAGTTGTTTGCATATGATTGGATGGGGCCTCCATTCTGAATGATCATTGTTTTGTCATAAGAAGGATTGACAAGATTAGAACTTTGATGACACATGACCATCTTTTCATACGTAAGAGGCGACTAACGGGATCGGGTGGTCAAGCTCGCTGTCTTGGTTGACATATGTCATCGGTTCCCAATTGCGCAGATCGATGCTCACGCTGTTGATCACTGGATTGTCTGGTCCAGACTCGATTATTTACAGACCGCCGCCATATAGCTGGAATATTGCTGAGTGCGGCGTAAAACTAAACTCACTCACTCACTGAACCAAACATGCTCATGTAGCAATTGAACGTATTTTTCAATCTCATATTCGTAATTAAAAAGTATGATGTTCATTATGTATTTCCATACAGCTGGTAGGTGGTTCACGCTTGCAATTTTGACAGACATACAATTACAACTTCTTTCATTCATCAAAAGATAACTACTTATACTTTCCAGATAAACAAGTACCTGTTGCTCCAACTATCATAAAAATATACTTTTTCATTAACTGAAACAAATGTGTACAAATAGCACTTGGACGTATTCCTGATGTTGTAATGTTCGTAATGTATACCATAGACCTCATATGTGGCATGCGTGTGGTTCTCTTTTTGCGGGATCCAGTTTCTGTCGTTCATGATTAGATGATTATTCGCAAGAAAGAAAAATACTGTTGCAGGCCTCCATTGCATGCTTTGTTGGCTTTAGGCAAACATTAAATATTGATAACAAGTATTCTAGGCTGATCAGTCACTGTTCAATACATTTTTAAACCGACATCAGGATTATTCTGTACGAAACTGGTGGAAAATAGTTCAACTACTTACATCTGCGGTGAATAGAATCAGAGTATTTTCAAACAAACCCCGATCCTTCAGGGCTTTGGTAACATTTCCCACTGCCTCATCCAGTGCAGAGACCATTCCTGAAGGGATTAGCGGTGATTGGTCAGTGCTTTGAACATTATGTCAGATATTTCATGGTGTCTGAACTTTATGATAGTCACTCAACTGAAATGCATGTTACAAAGTAAATTTGAAAGTTCTTCCTTTGTTAAGTATGTATATAGATTTCAGTAATAACTGTGAAGGAAATACGGATATTAAACTACATACCGCTGTATTGTCTCCGCCCTTCGTTAATCACATTTGGATACATATCCCCATATCTCTTCGGGACCTGTGATGTTAAACTTTGAGGTACATACGTTGACAAAAGAAACATATCCAAATCCAGTGAAAATAAACGTAAAAAGTATCCTCAGTAATACCGGAAGAATCCCGTTGGCATATAAACATTCAAGCCAATAACAGATGCCCTCATTACAGTGCTTTCTAGGTACATATTGATACTGGAGGTACACGAAAATGGTTTTGCTCCCAATGTTATATTAACAAATAAAAGGTAGATCGCCCTCACTGACAGAACCAATATATATGTTACGAGAAAAGATGTCGAAGTAGACTGGTGCACTTTCTCAATATACTGTGGATTTCATGTACCTCAATAGGAGCATGCACGCTCTGATACGGGAGGTACATAAACAACGGTTGTGATACATTGTGACGATGGATGATGTCAACGGCTCTCTGGGCGAATGTGTTCTGAAAGGAAAAACATGATGAATAGGAACGTTTACACTGCCCAAACCAACTAACGGCTCAGAGGATATAGATATATCGCAGAAAGTATGATTTTTAGAAAAACATTATCTTCATTGATATCACAAAATTGTTAAACATATTGTTAATTTGTTACAATACTTACAGCAGAATATTCTCCAGAATAGTTTCTTGAGGGAAGCGTATTGTCTCTGAAGTCCAAGTACCCCCCTGATGAAATATAAAAAAAATTTGGAACTGTTGTACACGTGTTCAAATGGACATAGTTGTACTGAAAATACATTTTAGAACCATATGCATCAAACAAACGGTGTCATGCGCACCGTCAGAGTGAGTGAAGTAGTCTTCAACCGCAACATAATAACCAAAGAAACTATCAAAGCCTCGGTACGTTGGGGTGCACTCCCACTTGCAAAAGCCAAGATGCCATCTGAAATTAAAGTGAAAAATAACAGTACCGTTTCGAAATGCCACTTAAAAATAATAAGATAAGTCCTTGATGTATGATAAAATGAAAATCATTGCAGAAACCGAAACGTCATGACAGCAGGCATGAATGAATTTATGTAAATGGTGTATTTAAGAATGAGAAAATAGAGATTCAAATATTCCATGTAATTTTTGATATGTTACGGTTTTTGTTTTGTTTTCCTTCGTAGTACCTACTTTCCAACCATGTGCGTAGCATAGCCGAGTTTCTTCAGTTCCTGAGGGGGGAATGTAAAGTTGAGGGGCACACACACTGATTGGTCACGGACAAGTGCCATATGCTGAAAAGGAAATTGACTGTCAGATCTTCCTATACACTCGCAGTTGATGTGAAGTGAAAATGAGTTTCTTCCAATGTTAGGAATGAGGACGAAAGTAGATATATACGAATGACCCCCGCTTACAGTCAGATAATACGCATTTCCAACAGTTCTAATTGAACAGTAAGTAACCTTAAAGGGCAGAACCTTAAAAGGCAGAACCTTAAAGGGCAGAAGAATTTCCCTTTACACAATCAACGTTGTTTCATGGACATCAACTACAATATAAGTATATTTATCCAAGCATTTATTTTCGTCCTAATATTTAAAATTATTACATGTAAGATGAATGGGTGACCCATTACAAATGTTACTTTAATTGGGAATAATTTAATCAACCGACCCTTAGTTTATCATTATTTCCTGAGTCTTTGGTGAGATTGATATTTTTAACATTGAAACATCCCACGAGTGATGACTGATATTTATCATTTTTGCATTACTGTTTCCCTGAATAGAAATGATTGCATCAGCATTAACATCAGTAACTTATCGTGTGTTGTGATACATGTTTTCCAGTGCAAACATTAGTTCCATTTGAACCCAAAATAACCACCTGTTGACTGTTTGTGTTGGCATATCTATTCGCTGAAAAAGGTGATCATCCTATTACTAATATTTACACATAATTCTTAAACAGTGTTTGGCAAAATAAATGAAACTTAAAAATGGTAACAACAACACAACAACAATTCTGTGTGATTTGATTATATTATATAATTTCACTGCTTTCGAATCAAACCATCTGAGAGCTCAGATCACGCTTTAGTCTGTGTCGCTGTCACTGTCGATGACAATCCAGAGTCCAATCCGAGTGGAACCCGGCTTGAAGGTTTCACGAGATTAATCGTTATGTTTCCACCAGTAACGTTGCCGGCAAACATAGTGTTGACACCAGAAAGGTATACAAGTTCTTTGTAAACATGTGCTCTTGTGTGTCGTCGACAAAAGCATACTTAAGTGGTATGTTTTAATGTCATAGGCTTGTCATAGATAAATGCGTTAACTTAAATGATAAAGGATGTATTTACCTGCATGCCTGTATGGAAAGGATACATTCCACTCATAAAAGCGGTACGGGATCTGAAAGAGTGTGAAGTGATATCCGTGTAATATTGTGATACCATCACACGGGGAGTTCAGTAAGATCCAACCCCATTTGGATTTTGGGTTTCGAAACACACACACACACACACACACACACATATATATATATATATATCCTGAAACCCGGTGTATCCCACTGAGTGGACATTTAGATGTCTGTGCGAAAGGAAATCATTTTAAATGTACAATATTTCCTTTTTATCAAGTTCAAAATTCGGACAAAGTAAAACGAATTTTAAAAGAACACTACTTCATAGATAAGTTCAAACTTATGTTAAACCATTGAAAGCTTTGACCTTGTCGCTCTAGAATGTTGTCCCTATTGTGACGTCACAATATATATATGTAATGACGTCATACTATAACTGCTACAATCTCCCTGAGTGAGTGAGTGAGTTAGTATTTAACGTCACATCGGCAATATCGCAGCCATATCGTGACGAAAACAATTTATACAATAAAAAGTGAAATGAGAACATTTGACATTGAAATGGAATATATGTACGTTATAAAAACCTGTCGACGAAGGGCAGTAAAACAACGAGAATATCACAATTACAACTAACACTATACTAGCCACATAAAGAAACTGTGCACACAGAAAATTCCTTCAGAATTGGCATACAACACAGAAAAGACGAAATGATGTAGACACGTTATAAGCTGAAGTATCGGGCCACAACAGCATGTCAAAAGAACATGAACAATATCCGTAACGATGACGTCAGAAGTTCAAAATTGAGTAGGGGGTCACACGACGAAGTCACAAAGTCAATAACGGGTATGACCATCATGCGCGTGAAGCACAGCAGTGCATCGACGACGCATATAGGCTACCAAATGAGCATTGAAGGCCCGGGGAATGGTTTGGGACGTGGTCACTGCCGTCTGGAACCTGTGTCTGAGATTATTCACCCGAATCCATCTGTCCTGTCTTGACGTCGTTACTCGGGGCCGCCCAAAACGTGGTTGGTCGGCGACGTCATTACTGTTTCCATAACGCCTGACCAATGCAGATATCATGTTACGATGGCATCTGAAATGTGCTGCCACCTGTTGTTGGCTCATGCCTGCTCGAACAATTCCAATGGTTTCGTGAGGTTGAGCAGATGTTAATTGTGGCATGATGTGCATGTGACTTCTCATGTGAATTTGTGAACGTTTGAATTACCAAAGATCAAGCTTTCGACAGTGACAGCAATGTCTGAGTTTCACATGTTGTGTGCAGCTGCACAGAATGTACGTGCAGTAACACATTGCAAGGCCATAGGCCACCATCAATGACGTCACGTCGCCTGGCACCTGCATGAGCGTTTGATTGTCTCCAATACTTGCTATGTTCACACCTTTATTTATGTATAAAGACACTGTCTGTCTATCTTTATATTTTCTGTGTGCACAGTTTCTTTATGTGGCCAGTATAGCGTGGAGAGTTAAAACTAATAGCACTATTTGGACAATACAATATAAAAACAGGCTATAGATCGCCAACACCAGAAGGTAGATCACCATACCAGGGACACAATCTCCTTGAAGAGTAAAGAACGAAACATGTTGGGGGAAAGGCATTCTGTTTTTATTTATCTATGTTGTATATATACATATATACATACATACATACATACATACATACATACATATATATACCTACATATATATATACACCTATATACATGCATACATTTATATATATATATACACACCTATATACATACAGTAGAACATGGATATAGCGAACACGGATATAGCGTACAAACGGATATAGCGAACAAATTTAAAAGTCCCGTCAACAGTCCTTTATAATATCATTAAAATTATACGCGAATAACGAACTCGTGAGTAGCGAATTAACGGCTATAGCGAACTGATTTACTACCCCCAAGACCCAATTAAGGACGTGATTAGCGAACTCACTCAGTGTCAGCTCAGCCACTTAGCGGTACAGTATACATCAATCTTGTTGGTGGTGAATCAACATTGATTGATGGTCATTAATTAATTAACAAAACAAACATATCGTGTTTAACCCATTCAACAACCTTGCATTTTCATTAAAAAATAAAATAAATTTATTTAAGTTGTAGTTGTATTATTTCAATTTTATTATAAAAATAAACTTCATATTTATCAACATGATATAGGTAATGTCTGTGAATGTCCTCATCTCTACAATCCAAGATGGCGGTCAAATGTGAATAACGAACAACGGATATAGCGAACTAAATTTCTTGGTCCCTTGGAGTTCGTTATATCCGTGTTCTACTGTATATATATATATATATATACATTTATACACACACATATGCACGGTGGCCTGTGCCACTGTCA